>NC_057800.1:257561584-257753136 GCF_018294505.1 Triticum aestivum
TCGGCCATGGCGGGGGAGCGCGAGGGGGAGGAGCTGGAGAGGAGAGGGGGTGTCTGGGGGGTTCGGGGGAGCGAGAGAGGCTGATCCACGACGTCACCGGGCGAGGGGAGCGGCGAGGCGGCGAGCAGGTGCGTGGCGTGCGCTGCGGTCGCCGTCGGGCACCTGCCTGCCTGCCTGGCCGGCAAGCAGCTCGCTGGAGCAGCGCTGGGCTGGGCCGGCAGGTGGGCCGGGTGCTAGGCGCCAGGTAAGTTTTTTCCATTTCTTTCTGTTTTCTGTTTTTTTAATACTTCTGCAACTTTGTTGAATTAAATAAAATACTTAGGCTACTCCTAAAATCACCAAACTACTCCTGGTCCATAGTTGGATTATTTCCAACATGAAACATTTTAGTTTGGAGTTATTTGAGCATTTAAATATTTTATATAATTTTAAATGCCCAAATTCAAATATTTATGATTTAATTCAAAAACCCTAAGATGGCCTAGGAAAATGTGCACCACTTTTGGCAGAGGTTCTGAACCAAGACAAAAATGATGGGCATTTTAGAAGGGCATTTCAGGTTCATTGAAAAAGTTTTTAGTAAACCCTAGTTGGTTTCAGAGGGGACTGGGGGTTCTGTCATCCCCATTTCAGGTTTCTGGTGAAAGAATAAACATGATGCAATACTCTAATGCATGACTAGCTAGGGTGTGACATTTTGATTCGACGCTCCTCCCTAACCGCCACCAGGGCTGCGCTGGCGGAGTAGGGAGTGGCGGCGAGGTAGAGCACCAGGGGCTCTTGAGGGCGCGGAGCCACCATGACCGGAGGGCTGGTCAGGTATCTCTTGAGATCCTGGAACGCCTTGTCGGCCTCTTCAGTCCATTCAAAGGGCCCCTTTTTCTTCATTAGCTGGAAGAAGGGCAGCGCTCGCTCCCCTAACTTGGAGATGAAGCGCCCTAGCGCGGTCACACGCCTAGTGAGCTTCTGGATTTGTCTGAGGGTCTTTGGCGGGCTCATGTCCTCGACCGCCTTAACCTTTTCTGGGTTAGCCTCGATGCCTCGGTGGGACACGAGGAAACCCAAGAGCTTGCCCGAGGGGACTCCGAACACACACTTCTCTGGGTTGAGCCGCAGGTTCACTGTGTTGAGGCTTATGAAAGTTTCCTCCAGGTCTTGTACCAGGGTCCTGGCCTCCCGAGACTTCACCACAATGTCATCGATGTAAGCCTCAACATTCTTCCCGAGTTGCGGACCCAAGGTGATGTGCATCAGCCGCTGAAAGGCCGCCCCTGCGTTACGCAGCCCGAATGGCATGCATGTGTAGCAGTATACCCCACACGGGGTTAGTAAGGCTGTCTTTTCAACATCTTCTACCGCCATCTTGATCTGGTGATACCCAGAGAAGGCATCCAAGAAGCATAGCAGGTCGCATTCTGCGGTGGAATCAACGATCTGGTCGATGCGGGGGAGCGGGAACGGATCTTGCGAGCATGCCTTGTTGAGGTTGGTGAAGTCGACACACATGCGCTCCTTCCCTCCCTTCTTTGGCACAACGACAGGGTTGGCCAACCAATCCGGGTATCAGACCTCGTGAATGACCCCAGCGGCTTCTAGTTTGCGGGTCTCTTGGACAATGAAGGCCTGCTTTTCTGTGCACTGCCGCCTTGCCTTCTGCTTCACGGGGCGCATGTTGGGGCACACGTTGAGGTGATGCTCGATTACGCTCCTAGGGATCCCCGCCAACTGGTCAGGCTCCCAAGCGAATACCTTCTTGTTTGCTCGCAAGAACCTGACCAGGGCCTCCTCCTGCTCGGGCTCGAGGTTTGCGCCTATGGTGAAAGTGGCATTGGTGGACCCATCCTCATCGATGGGTATCTGCTTGGTTTCTGCCTTGTCTTGGGTGAACAACTGTTTCTTCCTGGCGGGTGCAGCCCCCTTGGGCTCGAGGGTCTCCGAGTCGGCAGGCTGTGCTGACGCTGCCGTCTTGAAGGCGAGCTTGAGCACTTGCAGCGCGTCTCCGGTGTCCCCATGCACGGTGAGGACACCGCTGCTCTTGGGCATCTTCATGAGGTTGTACGTCGGGTGCGTCGCGGCCATGAACTGGGCCAGTGCTGGGTAGCCAAGGATGGCGTTGTAGGGGAGGCCGATGGGGGCGATGTCGAAATCGACCAGCTCCGTGCGGAAGTTGTTGTAGGTGCCGAAGGTTACTGGGAGCCGGATCTGTCCCAAGGAGCTGGATGATCCGCCCCCAACGCTTGAGAAGGGCCGGCTGGGTTGCAACCGTTCCAAGGGTATGCAGAGGAGGTTGAAGGCCTCAACCGAGAGCACCCTAAGGCTCGCACCGCCATCGATGAGAGTTCTGGTGACGGCCACCTGGCAGATGGTGGGGGTGCACAGCATGGGGAGCGCACCCGAGCAGGCCGAGTTGGAGGGGTGGTCCTCTGAGCTGAAGGTTAGGCCGGCCTTGGGCACCGCCCGGTCTAGGAGAGCCCCCTGCCGCGTGGAAGCGGCGCTGATCCGGCGGATGAACGGCTTGACGTGGTGACTCATAGGCGGCGCCTGCGAGCCGCCCAGGAGGGCCGCGACGACCAAGGGTGTTGGTGTAGCGTGGTCGGCGAGGAAGAGGCTGCGGAGCTCTTCCCAAGAGGCCACGGATGCTGCCGACAGGTGGGGCAGCCATGCGCGTGGAGCGCCGGTGAGGGCCATGGGGAGCCAGTTGGCCATGACCCTATCGTCACCTCCAGCTTCGAGGATGGCCTCCTCGTACGCCAGCAAGAAGGCCAGCGGATCAGTCGCGCCGCTGTAGCACGGCGGCGTCGTTGGCTCGAACTTGTCCGGCCACCGTACCCGTTGTAGGGCTCGGGCCAGGGCTCGGAGCCCCCTGGCCCCCGTGCTGGCGCCGGCGGCCGGAGCGGGCGGCGCGCTACTCATCGCGAGGCAGGTCGCGGCGGTGGCGGAAGGGAAAACTCCAGTGCACCCCTACCTGGCGTGCCAAATGTCGTATTTCGGGTTCCGGCAGACCCTTGAGGTTCGAACACTGGGGTGCGCATGGAGATTTCGCCTTCTACCTACCTGCACCCCTCCGCCTCGCTAAGATCTAAGCTATGGAAAGAACAGCACAAGAGACACAGGGTTTATACTGGTTCGGGCCACCGTTGTGGTGTAATACCCTACTCCAGTGTGTGGTGTGGTGGATTGCCTCTTGGGCTGATGATGATGAACAATACAAGGAAGAACGGCCTCGCGAGGGTCTGTTCTTGGCTGGGGGGATGAACTGCTAGGAGGAGTTCAGTCACCCTTCTCTCTCTCTCTCTTCTCGATTCTCTCTCCGATCCGATCTCTTTCCCCTATGGGTGGCTAGTCCTATTTATAGGCAAAGGCCCTGGGCCTCTTCCCAAATATTGAGCGGGAAGGGCGCCAACAATTGGCCATTTTGAAGGGGAACATCTGGTACACTTATCCTGACTAAAGTTGGTCCTCGCTTGCCAAAGGCTCTGGTGGTGACGCTGGCTTGGGCTCCACAATGACTTCCTCCCTGCCGTTGGACTCGTCTTGGTCTCGTTGCACCGAAACGGGTGCCCTTGCTTGATGCTCTCGCCTGCGCTTGCTCCCTTTGCACCAAAGAGGAAATGAGGACACTGCGCGGGCTCGCGCCCGCCTGGCACCCTTGGTCATCATGGCTTGCGGCATGGGCACCTCGTGAGGTACCCCGCCTTGATCTCTCCTCCTCCTCGCGAGCGAGCCTGACAAGGCTGTGCCTGAGGAAGCTCCGTGTCGTCCGCCCTGCAAGGCTTGGCCCCTCGCGAGGGTCTTCGGTCTGTGTTGATGAAGATGTGCCGTGCTGGGCCCCCTTTTGAGCCACGCCGTAGGCCACAGGCCGCTGGCAGGCAAGTCTGGGGACCCCCGTTCCCAGAACGCCGACACCATCGGCGGGCCACCACGTCGTTCTCCGTCTCCCGCCACCAACGCTGCCACCGGCCCGGTGGGGAACGAGCAGCAAGCGTCTTCGCTGCATCCTTCGGTGTGGCAGGACGGCCGCACCGCCAATCCATCGCTGGCCCCAGCCGGCTCTTCGTCTCATGCACACCGCGCTCCCATGGAGGCGCGGGCCGCACTCATCGCCGCAAACGAGCTCTTGCGCTACCGCCCAGTCGACGACCTCTACGAGGAGTGGCTTCACCGCGTCGCCGAGCTCATCCGTGCCGCAGGGGGCTCCCCGGCGCCGTCCCTCTCTCGGCCTCACCCTCAGCTAGCCACGGGCGACGAGGCTCAAGGTGCGCCTCCACCACCTCAGCCCAAAGATGGCGTCTTGGCACCAAGGCCTGCGGCCCCGCGGTGCGATCCCCCATGCCCAGTGCCCGCGCGTGAAGAGAGAAGTTGCCAAGAAATCCCATGGCCGCGAGAAGCTGCACCCGCACTTCCCACGCCGCCTCGTCAGGACCGTGCGCCACTTGCGGCGGCGCCGCGCGGACCTCGACAAGACCAAGCTCCACCTCCAAGGCGGCCCCCAGCAACCACGACCGGCTGCCGCGCATTCACCCTCGAGTTGCGCAGCGCTGCTTGGCCTCGCTACGACGGCACCGCCAACCCCGCAGCATTCCTGTAGCTCTACAAGCTGAGCATCGAAGCAGCCAACGGCGATGAGAAAGTCATGGCGAACTGGTTTCCCATGGCTCTCAAGGATGGGGCCCGCACCTGGCTCCTGAACCTGCAGCACGGCTCAATCTCCTCCTACGACAAGATGCGCGACCGCTTCGTCGCCAACTTCCAGGGCACTCACGACCGCCCGCCGGCCATGACCGACCTGCACCGCATCAAGCAACAACCAGGGGAGACCCTCCAGAAGTACATCCAGTGCTTCAACAGCACCCGCCTCAAGGTTCCTAAGGTGACGGATGAGGCCATCATCTCCGCATTCTCCGACGGCATCCGTGACGTCAAGATGAACGAAGAGCTCGCCATCCATGAGGAGCTCTGCACGTCTCAGGAGCTGTTCAACCTGGCGACCAAGTGCGCGAGAGATGAGGAGGGGCGCCTTTCCCTCCTTGAGCTGCCAGCCACAGGCACAGAGGAGAAGAAAGCCAAGGCCAGGGATGTGAAGCGCAAGGAAGCGATAGTGCTAGCTGCGGAGCCCGACACCAAACGGGGCAGAGATCAGCCCAAGTCATCCAAGGACAGCCGACCATTCTACGCCTTCCACAACCTGAACACCCACAACACCAGTGACTGCCAAGAGCTCCAAGCCCTACGCGAGGGACGCTACGGTCGACGCCTCGAGCGCAGCGACCGGGGCTACTGCCGTGGTGGAGGACGAGGCAAACGCTGGGACGACCGTGGCCCGCGCCAGGCCTCGTGATGATCGCTCGCAGGACCATCCTCGCGAGGGGCCCTGGAGGGACCAGCCTCGTAAGGATCGCCCCCAAGGCAACGCCAGTCTTCCTCCACTACCGCCATGAAGGAACGACGACCATCATCCGGACGAGGGGGCTGGGGGCTTCCAGGAGCCGCGTGTAATTGCCTGCATCTTGGGCGGCTCCTAGGCCCTAGCCTCTCAGCGCATCTTCAAACGGTTCGCTCGCAAGGTGAACGCGGCGCTCCCCAAGCTTGAGGCCACGCGCCCTCTCCAGTGGTCCCAGTGCGCCATCATTTTTGACTCGGCAAATCAGCTCAAGTGTGCGGCCACCACCGGCGTCCTCCCGATGTTGTGTTCCCTAGTCATCAGCAATGTGCATGTTACCAAGACTCTCATCGACGGCGGTGCGGGGCTCAACGTCCTATCCGTCGACACCTTCGACAACCTCCAAGTGCCATATGAGCAGCTCTAGCCTACCAAACCTTTCTCAGGAGTGACCGATGGATCCACCACACCGATAGGGCAGGTCCGCCTGCCTGTCACCTTCGGCACACGCGACAACTACCGCACCGAGCTCATCGACTTCGACGTCGCGCACATCCGCCTGCCATACAACACCATCCACGGGTATCCGGCCCTGGCAAAGTTCATGGCGGTCACCCACCATGGCTACAACGTCCTCAAGATGCCTGGAAGTGGTGGGGTCATCATGGTCCCGTGTGAAGAAAGGGATGCGGTGTGCTCCCTCGAGCGCGCCTTCCAAGCTGCAGCAATCGACGACCCCGATAGCAGAAGTGAGGGACCTCCGGAGGCCATCCCCAAGAAGAAGCAGCTACATCGTGCAGGACCTCAGGAGGATGGCGTCGCGGCGGGAGCCTCGTCGGGATCAGTGTCGTCCTAGGGGCGCCTCCCTCCATCGCATAGGAAGGCACGCCCAGCTCCCTCCTCGGGCAGGGCTTGGGGGCTCTCTTCTGGAGGGCCTCAGGCCTTGCCAACCTCACGAGGGAGGCGCTTGGGCGCCAGTTGGAGGCGTGCCATGCGGCACGTCTTCCTCAGGAGGACGTAGGGCAAGGGGTGCCCACCGCTTAGGAGTTCATCGCCAAGACCACACAGGAACTCCAAGACGCAAGAGCCATGTGCGGCGATAGCTGCTCACAGGGCGCGGCTCACCACCCAGGCGAGGGTGTTGAGTTGCGTGTCTGCATCGACATCTCACGGCTCAACAGGGCCGCGTCTCAGGAGCGCTTATGGCCCTCACGTGTGGGCCATTGTGGGGGCCCGCCACACAGCTACGTTCGCATGCCCCTCAGCTTGCCGAGCGTGGCGTCGTCCTATCAGCGCGCCGTGCGGCGTGACCTAGCAGACCAAGAGGCCAGGCACCGCGTCATCCTGGAGGGAATGGAGACGGTCCTCGGGAAGCCTCCTGAGCCCCCAGAGCCTCCCGAGGCTCAGGGCTCCGATGGCTCATGAGGAGTCCTTTCTTCGACACACGCCTTCAGCTGCACCAACTCTGCTTCGTCTACAGAACTAGGTGACATCTTCCAAGCTCGTTAAGCTGGGAGCGCCCCTTGGGCTGCATTATTCCCAGGCCGTGTGGGTCCGTCCGTATGGCATGTATCCCATTTGCTTATGTCTTTAGCTTACCTTGCTGGGGGAACCCCTCGGGATGCATCATCCCCAAGCCGCTCGGGCCGTACCAAGTGGCATGTATCTTCCTGCATTTACCCAAGCTGATTTGCCTTCCCTGCTTAACCTGCCTACGGTTATCGCCTGCTCAATTGCCACCCGCCGCGGATACATTCACCCCGTGCAATTCTCTTGCGCATTAAAAGGGGGGCTCCCGAGCATCGCGACTCAGGAGCTCTTACTGGCTCTCCAGCCCTCACCCCCTGGCCTTGACCACGGCATCGCGACCTGGCATACCAGTGGCGACTGAGCTCGGTCGAGGGCAGGACCTGAGGACGTAGAGTGCTTGCACCTGACCGCCTTGTAGGAACACATAGTCACCAAGACTCAAGACCAGGCGCAACCCGCCTTAAGGTAGGCCCTCGTGAGTCCCGCACTGGCTCACGAGTGCCCAAATACACCTCGCAGCCCTGCCGTGCAAGCCACGTGTCAGGGCGGGGCTGTACACGCCCCGGGGGCTCCTCCCGGAGGGGGGCCCCCATCCCACACACAAGTGGAAGCACCATGCTCTGCGCTGTCCGTCGACACTGCCGAGGAGCGGCTATGCCCGTGCATAAGCGTAAGCACTATGCTCCGCGCTGGTGATAAACAACTGAGGGCGTCCCCACGGTCGTTGTCACACCCTAGCTAGTTCATGCATTAGAGTGTTGCATCATGTTTATTTTCCCAAAAAACTGAAATGGGGATGACAGAACCCCCAGCACCCCCCTGGAACAACTAGGGTTCACTAAAAACTTTTTCAGTGAACCTGAAATGCCCTTCTAAAAAGTCCACCCTTTTTGTTTTGGGTTAAAACCTTTGACAAAAATGGTGCACACTTTTCTATGACATCATAAGGTCATTGGATTAATTCATTATTAATTGCATTTGGGCAATTTAAATCCTTTATATATTTTAAAATGCCCAAATAATCCTGAAAGTAATTTTAGGTTGTTGAGAATATTTTCAAATGTGCCTCTGAATATTTTCAGGGTTTTCCTAAATGAAATAGTATTTTTACTATTTCAAAACACAAAACAGAATAAATAGAAAATAGAAAAGAGAGAGAGAAAGGAAACTAACCTGCCAAAGCCACCAGCTGGCCCACCTGGCGGCCCAGCACTGTGCTGGCCCGTGCCAACCAGCTGCTTTGTCCGCACCAGGCAGGCAGGGAGGTGATGCCGGCGTGCGCGAGCTCGCCAATGCGTCAGCTGCTTGCTGCCCTCGCCCTTGGACACTTGGGCGAGCTCCACGTTGCCGCCCCGACCCCGCAGAAACCTCGCTCACTGCTCTGTCTCTCTCCCTCGCCCTCTCCCACCATGGCCGACGCCCCTGCCACCGCACCGTTGACGTAGCTGCGCCCTCCGTCGTCCTCGCGTCGCGCCACCGTGTCCACGAGCTCCGCCGTCGTCAACTACGTCGAGCAGGCCGAGCCCCGAGCGCTCGCCCGCTCTAGAGTCGCCCCGACAACGTCTTCCCCAACTCCGGCCGCCAGAGATCCCCTTCGCCTTCACCACAGCACTAGCTCGTCCCCGACCATGCCAACTGCTCCGACGTGACCGCCGTGAACTCAGCCACCTCCCCATCCTCTCCGTTTGCCTTCTCGAGCACCGCAGTGCCCGCACCAAGCTCGGCCGCACTCGCCGCCACCACCGCACGTCGCCGTCGTGGCCACAGCCACGTTGGCTCGCAACCGAGCACGTCATCATCTTCACCACACTCGCAGGAGCCCGTAGCACCCCCGCACGCTCCTCGTCGTGCCTCCTAGCGGCTAGTTCGACCTTGCCCGAACTCCGGCAGGCACAACGCTCATCGCCGGCATCGTTTCCGGCGACCCTGAGCCCAGCCATTGCCACCACTCGATGCGGCTTGCTCCCAGCTACCCGTAGGAGGTCTCTGCCATCCATTTGGTCATCGGAGTGCAAAACCCGCACCGCCCCGCCGCGTCTGGCCTCGACGGCAGCTAAACACCGGCGAGTTTGACTCCGCTGACCCAATTTGACCCCCCCCGGGTCACTTACGTGTGGGCCATGCCCCTGTTTAATTTAGAATTAGATTAGTTAACCCTAGTTACTTTAGTTAATGGGTTGACTCACTGAGATGTGGGCCCAGGCCCTAACTAACCTAGATTAGTGCTAACGTAACACTAACTAACTCTGTTAGTTAGTTGTTACACTGACAGACGGGGCCCACCGGTCAGGTTTGACCTGGGCTGTCGCCTTTGACCTACTGACATCACCCTAACGCAATGCTGACGCAATAACTCAATTACTGGAATTATTCTTATACCAGAAATTCCAGAAAATATTGCAAACTTCAAAAATTCATAACTTTTAATCTGTAACTCCAAATGCAAAGATTTATATATGAAATTTGATCAGAAAAATTCAATCTTTCCATCTGTAATGGTTTCATGCATGACAAAACACTTTAACCTTGCTTTTTAGGTGAAACAAGCTAATACACTTATAATGTTTAAGAACATAAGTTTCCATTTGAATCTTTGATTCAAATGGACCCAAACCAACTTGTTTCACATTGCATTAGGCAGGACACCTCATATTGCCATGTCATAGCATGCATCATATTGTTGCATATTGCCATGTGATGATTGTGTTATGTGGTGTCTTTCGTGGTAGGTTCTACCTCCGAGGATATCTCCGAGTATCCAACTGAAGGGCAGTACCCTACTACTACTCCATCAGGCAAGCAGCCCCATTGATCATATCGACACAATCCCATGTTCTCGCTTCTGCTCTCATGTACTGCATTAAGACAACAACGTTTCAAACTCTTGTGTGCTATGGTAGTTGAACCCTTATCCTCTGCATGACCTATCATTGCCACAGTAACTAGATTAAACCCACTAGCATGTGTAGGAGTTGATTGAGCCATGTATGTGTTTCCTACCTTGCAATGCCTGCTATGCTTAGAGTTGTGTCAGGTCTAGTTCATATGGGTGATGGGCTAGAGTGAAATGATTATGTCGATAATGATAGGGATGTGTTGAACATGATTTGGTAAAGGTATCGATCAGAGGCCATGTAGGAGTACATGGTGGGTTGTTTCATTGAGGCCGTCCCTGAGAACTGAGATATGTATGTCTGATTTAAGAATCAGTTACTACCATGCATTGGGATCCTTAATTGACCCTCTCTGCTTCTTAACCACTCTAGTACTCTGTCCAGGAGTTGCAACTAGTTTCTGGTGTTTGTAGGTTATGTGTTGGCGGCCGTGCGTAGCGCTCACCCTAGGGGTGGGCTATGATGCGGTAGATACACCGTGGCCGGGTATGCCGGGCGCCCGTTTGGCGTCTCGGGACCCTGTACACATTGTTCGGGGCCATATGTGGAAACCTCGGCCGGACTCCCTACGGATGGAACCTGGATAGGCGATAAACCTGGACTAGAGACTTGTGTGTTTAGGTAGGCCGTGGCCGACACCCTCGTTGGGCTTCCACTTGAAGGTTTCCGAGTACATGTCGTGTAAACGACGATAAGTGGTGAGAGCGTGTATGAAGAAGTACACCCCTGTAGGGTTAACATCATCTATTCGAATAGCCGCGTCCGCGGTAAAGGACTACTTGGTTGCCTATACAGTTCATAGACAAGTTAATGGTTACTACTAAAAGACTCAAGATAAGTGTGAGTACCAAGGATGACCCTCTCGTAGGATGACGAGGGAGGATCCCCAGTGGAGTATTGTGTTGGTGATTTGTGGACTCGTGTGCGAAAACTATTTTACAGCGGTGTCTCGTAGGATAGCTTAGCCAAGAGTCAAAGCTGGCTTGCTGTAATAACTCCATCACCTTCTTGAGAATGAGCATGTATAGTAGGATCTGTTGTAAGACTTGTTGAGTACCTTTGTACTCATGTTGCTTTAATTATTGTTTTCAGACGACAACACCGCCCCCTCCGATGGGTTTTACGTAGACCTCGACGTCGATGAGTAACTTGCCACCCAGGTGGTGATTCTGGCCATGGAGGGCCCTATATAGACAGGCTTCGACAAGCCTTCTTTCTTTCTAGTGTCTGTACTCAGACTATTTGCTTCCGCATGTGCTTGTATGCTTGTATGACTTGAGTGTCGGGTCTTGTGACCCGTACCTGTATGAACATGTTATGTATGACTTGGTTATTATCGTATAGCAGCACCACCTGAAAGCATCATATAGCAGCAGCAGCTCATAGCAACTCATCATACATCAGCAGCAGTCTGCAATTCATCATATACCAGCAGCAGCTCATAGCAATTCATCATATAGCAGCAGCAGGAGCAGCTCATGAGTTGGGCGAACCACAATGGAGGATATGCTGGAGACCATGAGAATGAGGGGCGGCGCCAGAGGGAGGAGCAGCCAGGGAGATTTTCCCCTACCCGCCGGCCATGTAGCCTAGCTGGACATAGCATCGTCGAGGACCAGGACAGATGGGATCAGTGGCGACGGCTCGCTGGAGGAACCCTAGTGCTGCAGGCAGGGGATCAAGGTAGAGGGAAGGGGGAGAGGAGATGCAAGCGGGCGGGGCAATGAATGCTTGCATGTTTGTTTTTACTTGAGGTTCAGGTGTGATACATGCGTCAGCAGTTGCATTTTGAGTGTAATATAGGCAGACAACAGAGTCATTTCACTATTCCCCTTCCCTTCAATTTTTAGTGAGGTTCTACCCGAAACACCCCCCTTCAAAGCAAAATTAGTTAAGCCAAAGCCCATAACTCAAAAATGACTTCTTTACCTCTTTTATGGCTTATTTTGACAATATGCCCTGAAAAGGCGGAATCGAACTGGTCCTTAACCTGCAATTCAATTGTGCGTGCAATGATGAATCACTCATGCCTGCTATCTGTACATTTAGGCATCATCATACATGGCATAACCTAATACATGTGCATTCCATTGTAGAATCTGGAATATGCAATGTTTATGTTAGTACATACGTTACACATGATGTTTAAATACCCCTTAAATCTGGTCAGTCAAGTGATGGTCTTTAAGCCTCCTTCTTTGCTTCTTTTCTTGATATGTAAGATTTTTCACACATCTATTCAATTGCTTGTTTGCATCAGCCAGCCATACTAGGACTGTTTGCTTTGATTACTTGTTGTTCTTAACCTAACACTCTAACATAGCTTGTCAATGATTTAAACACTAAGGGCTGCTGTAGTGGGGCCTTGTCTAACTCATAGGTGACATAAAGGTTTGGTTGTACACTATAGTAGGCTCTCCAAGAGTACCTGGAGATCCAGTTCGAAGGTATGCCTAGTTTTTACATAGTGCAGACATAGTAAATGCTCATTTCATTGTGTGCAAGTGCAAGATATGTGGCATGTTTCATTATGTGGTGTTGTTTTGTTATAATCTCATTCTTTTGTGTTCACAGACTAGAAAGTATGCATATTTATCTTCCAAGGGGACGAGTAACTAGTTTGTGTCACCTTGCAGAGGGGGTGCAGTAAAGATAAGATTGAGGATTTCCATGTACAAGATGTTAGGAAGGAGCCTTGCAAGAGAATTAGGAGCTGTGCTGAGCCTCTTCAACCTGCTAAGGTAAGTCACTGTATGCAACTCAACAGTTCAATTCCTTGTTTGTTTCTGGCATAGTTAATTTTCTCTTTTCAATTGCTTTATTTGTCCTCAGTTAATGAGATACCCAAATAATCATGCCTGATGTTCGATACTTGTATCACTATTAGTTGACATAATTAAAGGCCTTACCATTTAATTACTCTGCCGAAGTGTGCCTGAAGCTTTGAAGTCTATTAACCAACTATTATTACATGAGGCTCGCAATCTAGTTTATACTACGCTAATGATTGCATAGTTTTGCCTCCTATAGTATGTTTGTATGAAACCCTCTTCTGTTCATTATGCTCCCTAAGACTTTAATTGAGGCACAGAATGGCCAATTGCTTGCTTACTTATACGCAATGTGTTGTCTAAATTTGTAACTTGTCTGTGGTTTTTGATTGGGCCCCAACATCATGCTCCTCTGGTGAGCTAAGAGGGATTTCTGTATGTAGGCTGCACAGACTATCTTTTTTATAATTTTTAAAATATCACCTGCTTATGCTTCATGACGTGTAACATTTTTTTAATGTGACGTGTAACATTATTGTTAGTCTTGTTTTTCCATGTAGTACAAAATAGTGTCTTGTTCGCTTCACTGTTGTAACTATATTTTTGCCCTAGTCAGTGTACTTACAGAAACATTTCAGGATGAAGTGACATCAACACAAAGATCTGCGAGCAGTGCGGCATGGCCATTACCGAATGATTATGGATTGGAATTGGAATGTGCTGATGTTCTCGAGAATCAACTAGAGGTGGGAAGACAACATGTACATGATTGTCAACGTATAATCAACAAGTTGAGACTGGACATGCAGGTATTAGGTGCAGGAGTCAAAAAAATGAAACAAGACACTGAGGTAACAATGAAGGAATTGGAGATTTTACAGACTGAAATTTGTGCTATCTGAATCCGGCCAATCCTATTTTCTGAAGAGATTATAGTTCAAATGGAGTTAAGTTGATGCGCGTCCATGATGTATGAGCTGTATTTGCCAAGTGTATGTAATTTGCTGTTTGTGTATGCTTTATTATCACCTATGCCGAACCATAATGCCCAGTGGGTATAATCGGCTGTAATTTCTTTATTGTATAGTGTAGGATTATTCTACCTTTCTATGCCTTGATCTCTTTGTTGTATAGTGTATGCTTTTTAGAGGTGATAGTATTGAGTAGGATAATTCTTTGAATATGCTATATCGTTCAAACGGGGGCCAACTCGCCCGACCATGGCCCTTCACGGGCCGTCGGATCCATGGGCCTTCTATGTCTCATAGGATCCATGGGCCTTCTACGTCTCATAGGATCCATGGGCCTTCTACGTCTCGTAGGATCCATGGGCCGCCAACTCATGGGTCTTATACGAGCCTTTAATGGGCCGTAGACGGGCCTTTAATGGAAATCGTACATTTTATGGGCTGACCATAATGGGCCGTTAATAGGCCGTATTTGGTGATGCTAGGAAAATGGCCCAAAAGACTAACGGTCCACAAACGGGGTGACTGTAACGACGGGTTGAATTTGGCCCACAAGCAGAAAATGACAGTAACGGGCTGCAAATAATCCCAAGTATAAATGGGCCCTTAGAAGGCCGAAAGTTAACTTGGGCTGGAAACGGCCCAACGGAATAACGGGCCATTAATGGGTATAAAGTGATACACTGTTCATTACGGGCCAGTTTCACCACGGGCCGTTAATGGGTGTAAGGTAATACACTATTCATTATGGGCGAGTTTCAGCACGGGCCGCTAATGGGCCAAGAGTTACAAAGGGCCTCATGTGGGCCGAAAGACGTCATGGGCTATACATGGGCCAGAAGTGAAAATGGGCTGGAATCATATTGGATGGCCCAGATGACGCTACTGGGCCTAATTCGGATAGGGCGTAATGGGCCTTGGGTTAGCGGGCTGTAAATGGGCTATATGCGAACAGGCCATTAACAGGCTTTCCATGGGCCGGCCCGCCAGCTTTTGACCAAGTCAAACGGACACAGGAACGGGCCACTGTTGGGCCGTGCCACATGTCAACGTATCATAGGCGCCTTTTGTCCAGTGAGTGGATGACATCTGTCCCAATGATGAGCCGACACGTGTTTCCTCTAGCCAATGATGATTTTACACATGGAAAATACCCATTGGTCGGGGCTGTTAACGGGTTATCGGATCCAAAACCTGACCCGATAGCTTAATGGCGTTCCGTTATGGTGGATGCCACGTGTCAGTCACCCTTGACGAAAGCACTTCTGTGACGCGCGATTTATCGTCATGGAAGTGGACACTTCCGTGATGATAATTTTGTTAATGTTATGGAACACTTCTATGACAACACAGGTATGACTATCTTGATTCTGTCATAAATTTTTCATGGATGTACATGCATGACAAAAAACGCGACCCACTGTGACAAACACATATCATCACGGAAGTGTATTTTTTTGTAATGATGAGAGTTTAGGAAGGAAGACTCGACAAACCTAAAGTCAACCCGTTGCATATTGAGTAATAGTGATCTGTGTTGAGTTTCCTGGTAGTTACCTTCGATCGATTTTCAATTAATGTTTCAACTATGAACATAGGAAATGTCTAACGACAAAAAGGATTTCCTTATGTGCAATTACTTCGAAGACAAGTGCGGCCTGTGTGACAGAAATTTCCTAGTTGATGGTAGGCGCTTCAGCATCAAGCTAGATGAGACCTTAGAAGTGGATACAGTAAGTCACAACGACAAGTCTTTTCGTAATTAAGCATGACTTCTTCTTCTTTTGCTTCAACTTATAATTTTAATTTTTTACTATTCTACTAGCATATCCCCTGCCATGCAAGAATTTTTGTCTTGGATAAGATTAGTTTAAGTCCTATGGAAACTATTGAGGTAAAGAGAGTTCACTTGAGGACCAAGCATGGTTATACTTTTACCACAAAATTATACAATGCAGACACCTACACCTATTTTGAATGCAAAAATTGGAGAGCACTATGCAAGGCTTATGCATTTGAGCCTGATATGCTTATCACCTTTGATATTCGTCCGGAAGATGATATTGAAGGTAATATCGACATCTGGGTCGATGTGTAGACGCCCCCAGTTCTACCATTATGCGAGTTTCTCAACCATATTTATGTCTTGGATATTGTTTATTCAAAAATAGTTGACAACTACTTTCTATTGACAGCTTATTTCCATTCAAGCAAATGTGTCCGGTGCTTGCACTACTAGGAAAAGGCCTACTAGTGGCACACCTGTGGTGCTCCATTAGTATACCAGATACTAATGGCGCACCACATAGAAGTGCGCCATTAGTAACAAATTATTTTTGTCTTGGATAAGATTAGTTTCAGTCCTATGGAAACTATTAAGGTAAAGAGAGTTCACTTGAGGACCAAGCATGGTTATACTTTTACCGCAAAATTATACAATGCAGACACCTACACCTATTTTGAATGCAAAAATTGGAGAGCACTATGCAAGGCTTATGCATTTGAGCCTGATATGCTTATCACCTTTGATATTCGTCTGGAAGATGATATTGAAGGTAATATCGACATCGGGGTCGATGTGTAGACGCCTCCAGTTCTACCATTATGCGAGTTTCTCAACCATATTTATGTCTTGGATATTGTTTATTCAAAAATAGTTGACAACTACTTTCTATTGGCAGCTTGTTTCCATTCAAGCAAACGTGTCCGGCGCTTGCACTACTAGGAAAAGGCCTACTAGTGGCACACATGTGGTGCTCCATTAGTATACCAGATACTAATGGCGCACCACATAGAAGTGCGCCATTAGTAACAAATTATTTCTTTCAAAAAAACTTCAATTTTTTCGTTTTTTTCTTAATCTCGGGTCACTATAGCTTAATCTTGGGTCAATATGCTTAATCTCAAGTCAAATCACACTTTGTGGTCAAACTTCCCGAAAGGTCACCCATCCTCATACTACTCCAGCCCAAGCACGCTTAAGTTCACAAGTTCTATCCAACCCAAGAACCAACTCACTTCATAGGCACTTGTTGATATATCTATCATATCAATCCTATTAAACCTTGTTGATGTGTAGGACTTTGTTCATGTTCATGAGTATGATGAAATTTTGAAAAAATATTTCAAACTTCCCAGTCATATTATGTATCATATTTTGAAAAAAATTCCAAAAAAAAATTGAAACCAATCTTTTTTCTTTTACTAGTGGCGCACCTAGCAAATGGTGCGCCACTAGTAAGTTTGATTTTTTTTTCATTTCCCCCCCTCTAGATCTTAAAAGCCCCATATCTTTTGTTCTGTTAGGTTTTTGGAGATTTTGAGGATGTTGAACATAGTTCCCCCAGTTCAATTCGGATGTAACTTTTCGAGTAGATGATTTTTCATATAAAAAACTTTTTAATCCAAGTTCGTATGCAAAAGTTATGTCCATTTTACTAAATTCCAACGAAATTTTGCAAATAAAGTTGAAATTCATATTTGTAAATTTTCCCAACAACTAGACCACATATCACATGGGAAACTTATTTTTTTGACATTTCCATCATTTTCTTTTATTTTTTTAAAAACTGAAAAGGCGGTCCACTTGGGGGGGGTGCATTTAGCACCAGGGTTACTAATGGTGCACCACACAGGTGTGCCATTAGTAACCCTGGTGCTAAATATATTACAAATGTCGCACCTGGTGTGTGGTGCGCCATTAGTAGTTTTGAAAAAAAATAAAAAAAATTGTTAGTAATGGCGCACGAGTGGCCGGTTCACAAGTGAGTTTAAGAGTGCCACACATGTTCTATGCTATTTTACAAAATAAAATGACGCTCCAAGCAAAACACATATCATGTGACGAATAAAAAAATAGCTCCAAGTGAGTTTACCGATAATGTAGGAGACGAAAGAGGGGATGCCTTCTGGGGCATCCCCAAGCTTAATTGCTTGGATCTTACTTGAATATTACCTTGGGGGTGCCTTAGGAATCCACAAGCTTAGGGTCTTGTCACTCCTTATTCTCCTCATATCGACATCTCACCCAAAACTTGAAAACTTCAATCACACAAAACTTAATGAAACTTTGTGAGATAAGTTAGTATGATAAAGTGCAAACCATTTCACTTTGGTACTATCAAAGACAAGATTCATAATTTTTTCCACACAATTCCTAGTGTAGCATATCATTTCTACAATTTATATTGAACAATATAAGCCATAGAAACTAGAAAACAAGCAAACTATGCATTGAAAACGGAATCTTTCAAAAACTGAACAGTCTGTAGTAATCTGTACTCCAACCATATTTCTGCTACTCGAAAAATTATGAAAACTTAGGAAAAACTGGGAAATTTGGCTATTAATCTTATGCAAAAAGAATCCGTATTTTATCATGCTTCTGTTTAAAATGAGAATTGTTTTCCTGAGCGCAAAAAATTCTGTTTTTCAGGAAGATCAAATCAACTATCACCATAGACCATCCCAAAGGTCTTACTTGGCACTTTATTGAAACGAAAGCAATAAAACATGATTACTACATTAGCCTAATCATGTGAACACACAAAAACAGTAGGTAAGTGTGTTGGGTTGTCTCCCAACAAGCGCTTTTCTTTAATGCCTTTTAGCTTGGCATGATGGTTTCA
The DNA here is from genome assembly GCF_018294505.1 of Triticum aestivum. Taxonomy (NCBI): domain Eukaryota; kingdom Viridiplantae; phylum Streptophyta; class Magnoliopsida; order Poales; family Poaceae; genus Triticum; species Triticum aestivum. The sequence goes on from NC_057800.1 coordinate 257,579,756, forward strand.
ATGATGCTTGCATAAAAGATAAGAATTGAAACACAAAGAGAGCATCATGAAGCATATGACTAGCACATTTAAGTCTAACTCACTTCCTATGCATAGGGATTTTATGAGCAAAAAACTTTTAGGTACAAGAATCAACTAGCATACGACGGCAAAACAAGCAAAACTTCAAGATTTTTAACACATAGAGGGAAAACTTGATATTATTGCAATATGTAGAAGCATATGTTCCTCTCTCATAATAATTTTCAGTAGCATCATGAATGAATTCAACAATATAACCATCACATAAAGCATTCCTTTCATGACACAAAAGCATAGAAAACTTATTACTCTCCACATAAGCAAATTTTTCTCATCAATAGTAGTGGGAGCAAACTCGACAAAATAACTATCATGAGAGTGAAAATTAAAATCATGATGACAAGTTTCATGGTTATCATTATTCTTTATGGCATACATGTCATCACCATAATCATCATAAATAGGAACTTTGTTGTCATAATCAATTGGAGCCTCTTCCAAAATAGTGAATTCATCATTAAATAAAGTCATGACCTCTCCAAATCCACTTTCATCAATATAATCATCATAAATAGGAGGCATGCAATCATTATAACAAATTTTCACATGAAATCTTCCGGGACTAAAAATATCATCTTCATAAAACATAGCATCACCAAGCTTATGGCTTTGCATATCATTAGCATCATGGATATTCAAAGAATTCATACTAACAGCATTGCAATCATGCTCAACATTTATACCAAACATTCTATTGAATTCTTCTTCTATCAACTGAGCACAATTTCCATTTCCATCATTTTCACGAAATACATTATAAAGATGAATAATATGATGCAACCTCAATTCCATTTTTTGTAGTTTTCTTTTGTAAACCAAACTAGTGATAAACAAGAAACTAAAAGATTTGATTGCAAGATCTAAAGATATACCTTGAAGCACTCACCTCCCCGGCAACGGCACCAGAAAAGAGCTTCATTGACGGGGTGTGAGTGCCGCCTACCTCACCTCCCCGGCTGTCGGGAAACGTAGCATGCAATTTCAAAAAAAATCCAAAACAAAATCATCATCGAACGTTAAGCGTGCGGACCCTACAGGTTCAAGAAGTATGTAGACATGACCGAGACACCTCTCCCGTCAATAACCAACAATGGAACCTAGATGCTCATATTGGTTCCTACATATTCTACGAAGATCTTTATCGGTTGTACCATAATGACAAAATACGTTATTCCCTTTGTCATCGGTATGTTACTTGCCCGAGATTCGATCGTTGGTATGTTCATACCTAGTTCAATCTCGTTATCGGCAAGTCTCTTTACTCGTTCCGTAATGCATCATGCCACAACTAACTCATTTTTCACATTGCTTGCAAGGCCTATTATGATGTGCATTACCGAGAGGGCCCAGAGATACCTCTCTGGTACTCTGAGTGACAAATCCTAATCTCGATCTATGCCAACCCAACAAACACCTTCAGAGATACCTATAGAGCATATTTATAATCACCCAGTTATGTTGTGATGTTTGATAGCACACAAGGTATTCCTCCGGTATACGGGAGTTGCATAATCTCATAGTCAAAGGAATATGTATAAGTCATGAAGAAAGCAATAGCAATAAAACTTAACAGTCATTATGCTAAGCTAACGGATGGGTCTTGTCCATCACATCATTCTCTTAATGACGTGATCCCGTTCATCAAATGACAACACATGTCTATGGCTAGGAATCTTAACCATCTTTGATTAACGAGCTAGTCTAGTAGTGGCTTACTAGGGACACTATGTTTTGTCTATGTATCCACACATGTATCGAGTTTCCAGTTAATACAATTCTAGCATGAATAATAAACATTTATCATGATATAAGGAAATATAAATATCAACTTTATTATTGCCTCTAGGGCATATTTCCTTCAGTCTCCCACTTGCACTAGAGTCAATAATCTAGTTCACATCGCCATGTGATTTAACACCAATAGTTCACATCTTTATGTGATTAACACCCATAGTTCACATCGCCATGTGACCAACACCCAAAGGGTTTACTAGAGTCAATAATATAGTTCACATCACTATGTGATTAACACCCAAAGAGTACTAAGGTGTGATCATGTTTTGCTTGTGAGAGAAGTTTAGTGAACGGGTCTGCCACATTCAGAACCGTATATGTTTTGCAAATTTCTATGTATAAAATACTCCGCACAGAGCTACTTTAGCTAATTGATCCCACTTTCAATATGTATCCAGATTGACACACTGAGTTATATAGATTAGTGTCAAAGCTTGCATCGACGTAACCCTTTACGATGAACTCTTTGTTACCTCCGTAACCGAGAAATATTTCCTTAGTCCTCTTAGGTAACTATGGATAATTTTGACCGTTGTCTAGTGATCTACTCCTGGATCACTATTGTACCCCCTTGCCAAACTCATGGTAAGGTACACAATATGTCTGGTACACAACATGGCATTCTTTATAAAACCTATGGCTGAGGCATAGGGAATGACTTTCATTCTCTCTCTATCTTCTGTCGTGGTCGGGCTTTGAGTCTTACTCAACTTTACACCTTGCAACACAGGCAATAACCCTTTCGTTGACTGATCCATTTGGAATTTCTTCAAAATCTTGCCAAGGTATGTGTTTTATGTAAGTTCTATTAAGCGTCTTGATCTATCCCTATAGATCTTGATGTCCAATATATACGTAGTTTCACCAAGGTCTTTCATTGAAAAACGTTTATTCAAGTATCCTTTTATGCTATCCAGAAATTCTATATCATTTCCAATCAACAATATGTCATCCACATATAATATTAGAAATGCTACAAAGCTCCCACTCACTTTCTCGTAAATACAGACTTCTCCAAAAGTCTGTATAAAACCATATGCTTTGATCACCTCATCAAAGCGTATATTCCAACTCTAAGATTCTTGCACCATTCCATAAATGGATCGCTAGAGCTTGCACACTTTGTTAGCACCTTTAGGAGCAACAAAACCTTCTAGTTGCATCATATAAACTATTCTTTAAGAAATCCATTATGGATTGCAGTTTTGACGTCCATTTGCCAGATTTCATAATCATAAAATGCAGCAATTGCTAACATGATTCGGACAGACTTAAGCATAGCTATGGGTGAGAAGGTCTCATCGTAGTCAACTCTTTCAACTTGTCAAAAACCTTTCTCAACAAGTTGAGCTTTGTAGACAGTAACATTACCATCAGCGTCGGTCTTCTTCTTTAAGATCCATTTATTCTCTATGGCTTGCCGATCATCGGGAAAGTCAATCAAAGTCCATACTTTGTTCTCATACATGGATCCTATCTCAGATTTTATGGCCTCAAGCCATTTTGCGGAATCTGGGCTCATCATCGCTTCCTCATAGTTCGTAGGTTCATCATGGTCTAGTAACATGATTTCCAGAACAGGATTACTGTACCACTTTGGCGCAGAAAGTGCTCTGGTTGACCTACAAGGTTCGATAGTAACTTGATCTGAAGTTTCATGATCATTATCTTTAGCTTCTTCTCTAGTTGGTGTAGGCATCACTGGAACTGGTTTTTGTGATGAGCTACTTTCCAATTCGAGAGAAGGTACAATTACCTCATCAAGTTTTACTTTCCTCCCACTAACTTCTTTCGAGAGAAATTCCTTCTCTAGAAAGGATCCATTCTTAGCAACAAATATCTTGCCTTCGGTTTGTGATAGAAGGTGTACCCAACAGTTTCTTTTGGGTATCCTATGAAGACGCACTTATCTGATTTGGGTTCGAGCTTATCAGGCTAAAGCTTTTTCACATAAGCATTGCAACACCAAACTTTAATAAACGACAGCTTAGGTTTCTTGCCAAACCATAGTTCATACGGTGTCGTCTCAACGGATTTACATGGTGCCCTATTTAACGTGAATGCAACTATCTCTAATGCATAACCCCAAAACAATAGTGGTAAATCGGTAAGAGACATCATAGATCTCACCATATCTAATAAAGTACGGTTACGACGTTCGACACACCATTACGCTATGGTGTTCCAGGTGGCATGAGTTGTGAAACTATTCCACATTGTTTTAGATGACGGCCAAACTCGTAACTCGAATATTCGCCTCCGCGATCAAATCATAGAAACTTTATTTTCTTCTTACGATGAATCTCCACTTCACTCTGACATTCTTTGAACTTTTCAAATGTTTCAGACTTGTGTTTCACTAAGTAGATATACCCATATCTGCTCAAATCATCTGTGAAGGTCAGATAATAATGATACTCGCCGCGAGCCTCAACACTCATCGGACCACATACATCGATATCTATTATTTCCAATAAGTCAGCGGCTCGTTCCATTGTTTCAGAGGATGGATTCTTAGTCATCTTTCCCATGAGGCATGGTTCGCAAGCATCAAATGATTCATAATCAAGTGATTCCAAAAGTCCATCCGTATGGAGTTTCTTCATGCGCTTTACATCAATATGACCTAAACAGCAGTGCCACAAATATGTTGCACTATCATTATCAACTTTGCATTTTTTGGCATCAATATTATGAATATGTGTATCACTACGATCGAGATTCAATAAACCACTTATATCGAGTGTATGACCATAGAAGGTTTTATTCATGTAAACAGAACAACAATTATTCTATGACTTAAATGAATAACCGCATCACAATAAACATGATCCAATCATATCCATGCTCAACGCAAACACCAAATAACATTTATTTTAGGTCCAACACCAATCCCAAAGGTAGAGGGAGTGTGTGATGGTGATCTTATCAACCTTGGAATCACTTCCAACACACATCGTCACCTCGCCCTTAACTAGTATTTGTTCATTTTTCAACTCATGTTTCAAGTTACAAATCTTAGTAACTGAAGCAGTATCAAATACCCAGGGGCTACTATGAACACTAGTAAAGTACACATCAATAACATGTATATCAAATATACCTTTGTTCACTTCGCCATCCTTCTTATCCGCCAAGTTTTTTGAGGGCAGTTCCGCTTCCAGTGACCATTTCATTTGCAGTAGAAGCGCTCAGTTTCAGGTTTGGGTCTACCTTTGGGCTTCTTCACGGGAGTGGCAACTTGCTTTCCATTCTTCTTGAAGTTCCCTTTCTTCCCCTTGCCCTTTCTCTTGAAACTAGTGTTCTTGCTTAACCATCAACACTTGATGCTATTTCTTGATTTCTACCTTTGCCGATTTCAGCATCGCGAAGAGCTTTGGAATCGTTTTCGTTATCCCTTGCATATTATAGTTCATCATGAAGTTTTAGTAACTTGGTGATAGTGACTAGAGAACTCTGTTAATCACTATCTTATCTGGAAGATTAACTCCCACTTGATTCAAGCGATTGTAGTACCCAGACATTCTGAGCACATGCTCACTATGTGAGCTATTCTCCTCCATCTTGTAGGCAAAGTACTTGTCAGAGGTCTCAAAACGGGCATGAGTTTAAAATATTATTTTCAAATCTTGGAACATCTCATATGCTCCATGGTGTTCAAAACATTTTCGAAGTCCTAGTTCTAAGCCGTAAATCATGGTGCACTAAACTATCAAGTAGTCATCATACCGAGCTTGTCAAACGTTCATAACGTCTACATCATCTCCTACAACAGGTCTGTCACCTAGCGGTGCATCAAGGACATAATTCTTCTGTGCATCAATGAGGATAATTCTCAGATCGTGGACCCAGTCCACATCATTGCTACTATCATCTTTCAACTTAGTTTTCTCTAGGAAGATATGAAAAACATAGGGGAGCTACAACGCGAGCTATTAATCTACAACATAATTTGCAAAAACTATCAGGACTAAGTTCATGATAAATTAAGTTTAATTAATCATATTACTTAAGAACTCCCACTTAGATAGACATCCCTTGAGTCATCTAAATGATCACGTGATCCATATCAACTAAACCATGTTTGATCATCATGTGAGATGGAGTAGTTTTCAATGGTGAACATCTCTATGTTGATCATATCTACTATATGATCCACGTTCGACCTTTCGGTCTCTAGTGTTCCGAGGCCATGTCTGTACATGCTAGGCTCGTCAAGTTTAACCCGAGTATTCCACACGTGCAAAACTTTCTTACACCCGTTGTATGTGCACATAGAGCATATCACACCCGATCATCACGTGGTGTCTCGGCACGACGAACTGTCGCAACGGTGCATACTTAGGGAGAACACTTATACCTTGAAATTTTTAGTGAGGGGTCATCTTATAATGCTACCGGCGTACTAAGCAAAATAAGCTGCATAAAAAGATAAACATCACATGCAATCAAAATATGTGACACGATATGGCCATCATCATCTTGTGCCTTTGATCTCCATCTCCAAAGCACCATCATGATCTCCATCATCACCAGCTTGACACCTTAATTTCCATCGTAGCGTCGTGGTCGTCTCGCCAACTATTGCTTCTACAACTATCGCTAACGCATAGTGATAAAGTAAAGCAATTACATGGCGTTTGCATTTCATACAATAAAGCGACAACCATAAGGCTCCTGCCAGCTGCCGATAACTTTTACAAAACATGATCATCTCATACAACAACGTATATCACATCATGTCTTGACCATATCACATCACAACATGCCCTACAAAAACAAGTTAGTCGTCCTCTACTTTGTTGTTGCAAGTTTTACGTGGCTGCTACGGGCTTCCAGTAAGAACCGTTCTTACCTATGCATCAGAACCATAATGATGTTTCGTCAAGTTTGCTATTTTAACCTTCAACAAGGATCGGCCATAGCCAAATTCGATTCAACTAAAGTTGGAGAAATAGACACCGCCAGCCACCTTTATGCAAAACAAGTTGCATGTTTGTTGGTGGAACCGGTCTCATGAACATGGTCATGCAAGGTTGGTCCAGGCCGCTTCATCCAACAATACCGCCAAATCAAAATAAGATGTTGGTGGTAAGGAGTATGACTATCACCGCCCACAACTCTTTGTGTTCTACTCGTGCATATCATCTACGCATAAACCTGGCTCGGATGCCACTGTTGGGAAATGCAGCATGCAATTTCAAAAAAATTCCTACGCTCACACAAGATCTATCTAGGAGATACATAGCAACGAGAGGGGGAGAGTGTGTCCACGTACCCTCGTAGACCGAAAGCGGAAGCGTTTGACAACGTGGTTGATGTAGTCAAACTTCTTCTTGTTCCAACTGATCAAGTACCGAATGTACGGCACCTCCAAGTTATGCACACGTTCAGCTCGATGACGTCCCTCAAACTCTTGATCCAGCAAAGTGTCGAGGGAGAGTTTCGTCAGCACGTCGGCATGGTGACGGTCATGGTGAAGTGATCCGCGCTGGGCCTCGCCTAAGCACTACGTGAATATGACCGGAGGCGTAAACTGTGGAGGGGGCGCCGCACACGGCTAACAATGATATTGTGTGTGTTCTAGCGGTGCCCCCTTCATATATATAGGTTGGAGGGGAGGAGAGGCACCAAGAGGGCGCCCCAAGTAGGAGGAATCCTACTTGGTGTCCTCCCAATTCGGCCTCCCCCCTTTCCTATTCCTATTCGTAGTAGGAAGGGAAGAGGGGGAAGGGGGGATCCTATTCCCTTTTTTCCTTTCCTACTTCCCCTTTTCTACTCCAATTTGTCCAGCCCATATGCGGGGGCGCACCAGCCCCTTAGGGGCTGGTCTGTCCCTCACTTGGCCTGTAACATCCCGATTCTCGGAATGTTTAAGAAAACTTTTACCGAAAATCAGGGCGAGAAAATTTTATTTGTTTTATTTGGTAACAAAGCTTAAATTGGACTTTTATAATTTGGATGCTTTAATTTGATCTAATGTGAACTTAAATTTAAATTGAGTTTGTTCTTATCTTTTAGTTGGGTTTTGGTTTTCTCCCTTCAGCATATTAAATTATACGCATATGTATGTTAGAACTTCTTTTGAATTTGTTAGCTGCTATTCCTTTTCTAGATTCTCCTAAGAAGGAAAATATATTTAATTTCTTTTCCCAAACTCTGGGCAATATCCAATGCCCAATCTACCTTCTCTATTTTCCCTGTGTTTCTTATTCCTCTCACCCGAATGGACCCAACCCATCTCTTTTATTTTTCTTTCTCCATCTCTCTTGGACTGTAGCCCAACAACTCCCTCTCTCTAATTTTTCTCCTGCTTCCCTCCTTCCTCATGGGCCTGGCCAATCTGGCCCATCTCCCCCAACCTAGCGAACCTCCTCTCCTTCTTGTACGTTCACAAGTCACAGAAGAGTTTTGCCCTAAAAAAATAAGTCACAGAAGAGGAAACCTCAACAACCACGATCCCTCCTCTCCTCTTAATTCCCATCAATCCCAACAGTTACCAAAACTGAAGGCATCATATTCAGCGCCTCCATCTTCTCTTCCATTCACGTAGCACTCCTGCCCTCTTCCTACCTCCTCTCTCTAAGAACTCTCCCTGAACTTTGAAGCTCCATAGACGCCGGTGCTCGTTCCCAGTGATGTAGACCATCTCCATCAGCTCCCTTGCGCCCCAAGGTTCATCTCCACACCATGAATCCATTCAGAGAAGAAAGAACGTGATCTGTCGACCACACATGGAGAATTCTGCAAGTCTGTGTACACTGTTCATCGAGTTCATCGCACTATTTTGCCAAACTCGGTGAGCACTTCTTTAATTCCTTTTGCAGGCTTACTTTCCTAGAACTTGTTCCTCTGTTAGACATCATGTTTTAGCCCTGCCTTGTCGTTGGCTGCCTGCATCCAAAATCAAAGGTCATCTGACGACTGTCACGCATTTCTTTATTTTGTTCGTCATATGAGTTCATGTCCCATGGATGAAATATTCCCTAGGATCTTCATAACCCCATCGAGGATCTTCGTAACCCCATGGAGGTGTTAGATTACTTGTTTGGTCAATCGGATGTGGTGTATGTTTATTGTTTGTTGATCGGTGATATTTTTGTTTGTTTGTTTAATACGTTATTTATCATATTCTCATGACATGTCTATGATTCGCTCCTAATTATTTCATAATGTTAGGAGTAAACTATGATTTAATAGATTTATTTTACTTTTGTTTAAATTATTAAAATATATGTACGTTGTTTTGGCTCGATAATTTTTGATAGTATGTATTCTTTGTTTTGTGCATGTGTACTAATTTTTGTGAACTATTGTCATGTTTATTCTTTGTATTTTTATCTAGATTTTGTATGAGTGACTAGATATTGTCGATGTGTTGTTTAATTATTTTAATTCTAATAGCATGCAGATATGTTAGCTATGGCTTCTAGAATCACTCTCAAATATGTTGCATGTGTGTTCTATACATTAAAGTCATGCCATGCTCTAGGTTGTTGATCATGTTGATATTTTTTTCGTGCCGTATAAACTCGTATGACATGGCTACGAATATACTAGGTTTTGCAATTTATTACCATGTGTAGGTAAATGTAAGATTGTTCTAACATTTGCTTGATTTATTTAATTACGGAATATTTCATGTTTGATCATTTTCATTTATTTTGTTTCCCCCGGCAATCTCGGATATGGTTTACATATTCAATTTCATCCATGTCACATTTTGTTCTATTGGTTCAAAATCATTGTGATGTCTAGATGGATGTTCATTTTCGTACATGTTGTTGCATAGTTATTTTATGCTAGAATTCAAATGAAATGATTCTTGTTTGAGAATAAACCCGTTGTGGTTCTTATCACTTAACATATTATTGCCTAGGTCAGTTCTTTCTTATAAATGTTTGGTGTGTTATATAATCGCTAGTTTGTACTTTTTGATCGCACATATGGTTAGCCTTTTCCTGTTAGAGATACATGTTACCAGTGTATGATCTCCTATGACTTAAGTTTGATGCTTGATCAATATCCCGCATGATGATGCGACTGCATAACTAGATTGTATAGCATGTGCGTACCAGTTCATGTATTAGGTCATGCCTAGTGGTGTATCTTATGTCTTTGCAACTATAGATTGTAACAAATAGAGGTGCATGTCATTTTCACTCATGCTAGTATAGTACATTACTTGATGTCATGATCTAGTTGTCTAACTTGCCTAAATGATTAGTATGACATGTCCATGTGCTTATAGGACATAACTATGTCCGTGTGTTTATATGAGATAACTAGTATGTAAGGTTGTGTGCTCTTGCCATTCTTGATATTCATGTTAGTCGATATCAATTAAGTTATCTCATTTTGTGAGTTGTATTCTATTAGTATCATACTTTGGCATCTTGTCTGATGATCATTCATACTTAGCGTTATTCATTGTATCTAATTGTTGCATTGTTGTATATCTAGATGTTGTTCATGCAAGTGATCTTTCATGTCTTATGATGTTCCATGTGTTATAGTTGCACTTGTGTTGCTCATATATGCTTGACTTGTCTCATTTTAGTGTTATGAGTGTTTGGCACATGTTGCATTAGCTCATCACATGATTTGGATAGTTTACCTTTCAATAGTTGAGTTGTGTCTTTCTCATATGCTTAGTGCACATTGTTGCTTTGTTGTTAATCATGTTGTAGTAATATTTTTGCTATAGGTCATTTGGATATTAGTTGTTTCCTTTATTATAAAGAGTGTCCTAGTTCAGTATCTTCTCATGGTCACTCATATATTTAATGCTTGTGTCATTAGATAAGACCTCTTCACAATTCTATACTCACATGCCTTGTATGATGTGTCTGATTATTTAATTTTCCAATTAGTTTTGTGATAGCATTGGTTTGTCTTTTGTTATAGAAATGCTTGCTAATAATTGTTATGATTGGTGTTTAGTCTTTGCTTATTGTGAACCATTATAAATATTTGGATACATCCAAATATTAACTTGTGGTTGATTATTAATCTTAATCATATCATGTCTGGATAGTAGTTCACTCTTTTGTTCCATGTCTTCTATAGTTTCTTGTTAATTGTTTGACAAATGAATTGGTTTGTTATAATAGAGTTGATCCTATTTTATTTTAATAATGTTTTATCGCTAGACCTAGATCAATTCACATGTTGTTGAATGATGTTTTGCTTGTTTAACTAGTATGTTTTATAATGTTGCTTTGATTGTCGTATAGAACACTTGTTTGGAGTTATTATAGAGTTAATGTATATGTTTGGATTCTATTGACCATTATAATTCCATCCAAATATTTATTTGTTGTTACCTTTTACCATTATCATGTCATGTTGTGATTGTGTTGTTAAATGCATACGTCGGTTCCATTCCATGTGTGTTGATGTCAGTGTATTGTTATATGGTAGTTCCTATTTAGTTGAGATGTGTAGTGGGCACCACTAGTGGTTAGTACCATAGTTCGTATTGGAACGTTAGTCTTGATCGCCAAGCCTTCCTTATCTGTGTCAACCTAAACCATGTCACTTGATTGAATCCTTTATCTTATCTCCTTATCATGCTACCTCATTTCGGAATCTCCATATTCATCAATATCTTGTTATCCATCTACTCTTAATTGGTTTGGATGTTATTTGGATTTACTATTGCTTTGGTATTTATTGTTTGACTTTTGCTATCGTTGCGACGAGTAGGGAGTGATGACAATGTTGGACATGGACAGAAACATGTTACCGAAGAAGGACTCAACAACGAAGGCATGCCTCCTTCTTTGATCATACTTATCCTATGTTTACAAAATTGCATTGTGTTTTATGGTTACTATGTGCATGCTATTTTAATTCTCGTAGCTAATGTGTCGATTGACACATTACCTTGATCCGCTTGTCACCTATTCATTTGAAACCTGAGTAGAGTTATAGTATTCCGGTAGAGTGGAAATACTTAGCCATGCTTATCACCCTATAGGTGCCCTGTTGAATAACCTCTGAGTCATTGACATTTGAAACTTGACGCTGAGCTAGGCCAGTTGGCCCTTGTTGACCTTCTGTATCCTCTTCTACTCTGGGTGAAACTTACCATCTGAATACTGGCGTGGGCGATAGCTGAATCAAGGATTGAAGGAGCGATTGGCTGCCCTTCACAAGTTGAAGGGGACAATCAGTCGTCCGTGCCGCTTAAGGCCTAATAAATCTTGGATTTGAAGATTGTGATAACAGTACAGCCACATGCTATATGGGCACTGGCTTGGTCAAGTAAGCTAGTCAGCCTTAGGTGTCGATGCCGCTGTACCACAGATGGGATAGCTGCCTTGTGAGGAGCATCCTCGGCACAGATGGGGGGACCGGTTTGAGGACGTACTCTCAGTTCCGTGCGCCAGACCCGGTGGGCATGTCCCATCTTTGGGGGATCTAGTCCAAAGACCTCGTCACAATCTCCCTGCGGGTATACCAGATGGTGTACTAAGCTAGCGACGACTAGTGGCAACAAGTCAGGAATGTGTCGTGTGGGTAAAGTGTACAACCTCTGCAGAGTGTAAAACTATTCGAATAGCTGTGTCCACGGTCATGGCCGACACATGAATCTTTCTTGACATACAGGACCTGTCTTGCTTATTCCCTCTTTGCCTATTCTTGGAACCTATGAAGAGAGTGAGTTGATCGAGGATCCTCACTTTATGAAAGTTATTCTAGAGATAAAACATGTTTTCATCAAAAACTTCTTTTATCCAACTGCTAAATTATTTTCAAACAAAATTAGCTTTTATGCAAATGAACCATACAACCTTCCTTTGAAGCCACATGTAGCTGTTAGGACCTTCCTCGAGGAAGGAATGTTGAGTACGTAATGTACTCATGGAAATATTTTTTGTTGACAACAGAGTTCCATGAAGACGAAGGTGATAACTACGACTACTATGGCGATCTTTAGGAGTGAGGTCACGTGGACTACATCGACTACCTGTGGCTGAGATGGAGTCGCTACGCATTTTACTTACCGCTGTTTTCTGATTGTAATAAATATCATGAAACATTTCATTAGGTATGTCTTGTGACAAATATACTACATTTAATGGTTTTTCATATTCAGCAATGATACCACTTCACTGTGTTGTCAACAATGATCCTAGGGTTGACAATTAAACACAGGAGGATCTGGAAGATAATTTCGGGTTCTCACATGGTATCAGAGCCTCCAATTTGTCCAGCCCACGTGGGGGGCGCACCAGCCCCTTAGGGGCTGGTCTGTCCCTCTCTTGGCCCATTAGGCCCATATAGTTTGCCGAGGGTAGCGCGGAACCCCTTCCGGTGACCCGATACGTAACCGGTACCCCCAGAACACTTCCGGTATCCGAATACTATCGTCCTATATATGAATCTTTACCTCTCAACCATTTCGAGACTCCTCATCATGTCCATGATCTCATCCGGGACTCCGATCAACATTCGGTCACCAAATCACATAACTCATATAATACAAAATCGTCATCGAATGTTAAGCATGCGGACCCTACGGGTTCGAGAACTATGTAGACATGACCGACACACCTCTCCGGTCAATAACCAACAGCGGAACCTAGATGCTCATATTGGTTCCCACATATTCTACAAAGATCTTTATCGGTCGTACCGTAAGGACAACATATGTTATTGCCTTTGTCATCGGTATGTTACTTGCCCAAGATTCTATCGTTGGTATCTTCATACCTAGTTCAATCTCGTTACCAGCAAGTCTCTTTACTCGTTCCATAATGCATCATCCCACAACTAAATCATTAGTCACATTGCTTGCAAGTCTTATTATGATGTGCATTACCGAGAGGGCCCAGAGATACCTCTCCGATACTCTGAGTGACAAATCCTAATCTCGATCTATGCCAACCCAACAAACACCTTTGAAGATACCTGTAGAGCATCTTTATAGTCACCCAGTTACCTTGTGACGTTTGATAGCACACAAGGTATTCCTCCGGTATCCGGGAGTTGCATAATCTCATAGTCAAATGAATATGTATAAGTCATGAAGAAAGCAATAGCAGCAAAACTTAACGATCATTATGCTAAGCTAATGGATGGGTCTTGTCCATCACATCGTTCTCCTAATGATGTGATCTTGTTCATCAAATGACAACACATATCTATGGCTAGGAAACTTAACCATCTTTGATTAACGAGCTAGTCTAGTAGAGGCTTACTAGGGACACTTTGTTTTGTCTATGTATCCACACATGTATCAAGTTTCCAGTTAATATAATTCTAGCATGAATAAGAAACATTTATCATGATATAAGGAAATATAAATAACAACTTTATTATTGCCTCTAGGGCATATTTCCTTCACTGGCAATGGCGCCAGAAAAGAGCTTGATGTCTACTATGCAACTTTATTCTTGTAGACTCGTGTTGGGCCTCCAAGTGCAGAGTTTTGTAGGACAGTAGTATTTTTCCCTCAAGTGGATGAACTAAGGTTTATCAATCCGTGGGAGGCGTAGGATGAAGATGGGCTGTCTCAAACAACCCCGCAATCAAATACAAGAAATATCATGTGTCCCCAACACACCCAATACAATGCAATTTGTATAGGTGCACTAGTTCGGTGAAGATATGGTGATACAAGTGTAAAATGGATGGTAGAAATATATTTTTATAATCTGAATAAATAAAAACAGCAAGGTAGCAAATAGTAAACGGGCACAAAAACGGCATTGCAATGCTGGAAAATGAGGCCTAGGGTTCGTACTTTCGCTAGTGCAATCTCTCAACAATGCTAACATAATTGGATCATATAACCATCCCTCAACATGCAACAAAGAATCACTCCAAAGTTCCTATCTAGTGGAGAACATATGAATAAATCATTTGTAGGTTTACGAAACCACCTCGAAGCTATTCTTTCCGATCGATCTATCCAAGAGTTCGTACTAGAATAACACCAAATAATTTCATATTCTTAATACTCAATCCAACACAAAGAACCTCAAAGAGTGCCCCAAGATTTCTACCGGAGAAACAAAAGATGAGAACGTGCATCAACCCCTATGCATAGATTACCTCAATGTCACCGCGGGAATCCGCGAGTTGAGTGCCAAAACACATATCAAGTGAATCAATATGATACCCCATTGTCACCATGAGTATTCATATGCAAGACATATATCAAGTGCTCTCAAATCCATAAAAGTATTCAATCCGGTAACAATGAAATCTCAAAGGGAGAAACTCAATTCATCACAACAAGATAGAGAGGGGGAAACACCATATGATTCGACTATAACAAAGCCCACGATACATCAAGATCGTGACATCTCAAGAACATGAGAGAGAGAGAGATTAAACACATAGCTACTGATACAAACCCTCAACCTCGAGGGTGGGCTACTCCCTCCTCATTGTGGTGGCCACCGGGATGATGAAGATGGCCACCAGAGATGATTCCCCCCTCCGGCAGGGTGCCGGAACAGAATCTAGATTGGTTTTCGGTTGCTACAGAGGCCTGCAGTGGCGAAACTTCTGATCAGGTTAACCCCGAGGGTTTTTGGAATATTTGGGATTTTATAGCACAAAGATGGGGTGCGGGAGGCCACCAAGGTGGGCACAACCCACCTGGGTGCGCTTGGGCCCCCAGGCGTGCCCTGGTTGGTTGTGCCCCCCTTGGGGCACCCCCAGGTGCTTCTCTGGCCCATTGGGGGTCTTCTGGTCCAAAAAAATCCAGAAAAACTTTCACGGTGTTTGGACTCCGTTTGATATCGATTTCCTGCGATATAAAAAACAAGCAAAGAACATCAACTTTCACTAGGTACTGGGTTAATAGGTTAGTCCCAAAAATGATATAAACTTGCTATAAAATGATTGTAAAGCATCCAAGAATGATAATATAATAGCATGGAACAATCAAAAATTATAGATACGTTGGAGACGTATCAGTCATCACCAACCATCCCCCATCGCCAATTCCATGATGCTCTCGACCGGGAGTGAGTAATTCCTTCGTAGGCTTGCTGGTCGGTAAGGAGTTGGATGAGATTCATCATGTAATCGAGTTAGTTTTGTTAGGGCTTGATCCCTAGTATATGCTATGTTACGAGATTGATGTTGCTATGACTTTGCTATGCTTAATGCTTGACAATTTGGGCTTGGGTGCCATGATTTCAGATCTGAACCATTTCTGCTATCACCATTATATCTATGTTCTAGATCCGATCTTGCAAGTTACAGTCACCTACTAAGTGTTATTATCCGGGAACCCCGGAGTGACAATAGTCAGGACACTTCCCGATGATGACCGTAGTTTGAGGAGTTCATGTATTCACCATGTGTTAATTCTTTGTTCTGATTCTCTATTAAAAGGAGGCTTTAATATCCCTTAGTTTCCAATAGGACCCCTCTGCCACCGGAGGGTAGGACAAATGATTTCATGCAAGTTCTTTTCATAAGCACGTATGACTATTTACGGAATACATGCCTACATTATATTTATGAACTAGAGCTAGTGCTGAATCGCCCTTGGTTATGACTGTTATATGATGAATATCATCCAATAAACCGCCAATCCAATGCCTACGATTTTCCTACATATTGATCTCGCTAAGTTACTACTGCTGTTGTTACTATTATCACTGCTACAAAACTATTACTATCACCATTACTATTACTATTGCTGCTACCACTACTATTAACTTCCCGATACTACTGTGCCACTGATCACTTTGCTGCAGATAATTAATCTCCAGGTGTGGTTGAATTGATAACTCAACTGCTAAAACTTGCAAATATTCTTTGGCTCCCCTTGTGTCGAATCTATAAATTTGGGTTGAATACTCTGCCCTTGAAAACTGTTGTGATCCCCTATACTTGTGGGTTATCACTTGCTTTAACTTCGCGGTGTCATATGTGGTTGCATGTTGCATATGGTGTCTAGCTTGTATTTGAAAGGCCAAAGTCGGTCTTTATTAAGATAAGGAAAGATATTTTTTACATGAACCACCATCCGGGGAGCACCAGAAGACAAATAGCTACTCAGGGCACTGGCCGAGCCAGTGACAAGCCCAGCACAAGCACAACAGAGTCGTATCGGATGGCTCCTCCCACATCCACCTCCGCCACCACCTCCTCCACCTCCACCACACCCAGCACCTCCGGTGGCCATGGATCCTCCTAACCCACCATGGAAGGGCTACTCCATTGACTTCAACCCCAGCCTCAAGGTCGAGGACCAGGTTCATTGGTGTTTCAAATCAACGGTTCATTTCTCCCCCACTTCCTCCTCCAAGGAATTTTTCTTGGTGGTCACTTTCTCTTCTGCCTCCTTTCCCCTATCGTGTGCATCAGTTGGTTTGGCTTTAAAATGTTGCATTGGGGGTCTTACATCTGGTTTCAAGGTTGCACACATTGGAGAAAGGAATTTTCGGTTCTAGTGGCTTCGAATAAAATGGGTCATTTCATCTATGCCCAACGGGATAGAGTTTGGCCAGATTTTGTTTGCCATTTTGGTTTATTTAAATATCCTTGGACCATGCTTGTAAATGTATCAGTTGGATGGAGCACGCCCCATGAGACCACTTCGTTAGTGGCTAGATCATCCAAAGTTGTTCGCTCTAACCTTGAATTTCTTGAGAAAAGTGCATCTAAGGATGATTCAGCTAATAAGGAATTGGCCAAATTCAGCCTCTCCAAGCAAAGGCACACTAACTTGATGAGTTCCTTTGATGATGCATCAACTCAGCATGACAATCTTCATGATGATCATCACTCGGAAAAAGTTTTGATCAACAAAACTAGCCATGAGATGCTACATGGGTCCTTGAAGTTTGGTCGTTTGAAAAATCCGGTATCTTTGGAAAATATTTGCATTCTTACCAGAATGTTTCTTCGAAAGAAGCATCGGGAGCATAATTGGCGTAACATTCCCACTTTGGTCTTGGAAGGTATCTTAGACCTGCGGCAAACTCATTATGAGGAGGCAGATATCCAAAATATCTATGATTTAAATGAGTTGCCTCCTTCGGATATCATTCACGATATGCTGGGCCGATGTGCCAGATGTTTCGGGATTGGCCATGAATCAAATAACTATACTGCCAAAAGTTATGACACCTGCCATAATTTCAAGAAAGCATGCATCTGCACCCAGTGTAAGATGGGCCAGCCTGATCGAGCTTGTGGTATCGTCGTGATTACGGGATGTGCATCCACAACGGAATCCTCTCTTTCCTAAAAGAAAAATGATATGGCGTCCCAAAAAGAAAGTGTCGGAGTCTATGCCCCTTTCCTCAAATGCCATAGGGCCGACAATTCCGCTTCAAGCCTCACGCCAGTTGCCAATACTGCCTCCCTTGGCAACCAAAGAGCAGAATGCCACACCCTCCATCCACCCAGCCCCACCATCGACTAACACGACTGCCATTGTCAAGCCCACCATCACCATGGCCAACTTTCCGGTGAGATGTTTGTAGTTCGTGCCGATGGGAGCCCAGATTGAGCGTGGCCCTGACCACAGATTGGTGCACAACATGATGGTGGTGGATGACCCACCACTAAGCCACGAGAGGTATGCCATTGTCACAGCTATTCCCCCGGTCCTAGATCATTAGAAACAGCTGTGTTGGATGAGGTTGTTCGAATCATGATAGAGGATTTTCATCTAGAAGTGCCAGATGCGTTTGTGTATCCTATCGGAGTTGGTATGGTTGCTTTTGCTGATGTAGCTCTGAGAGATCAGTTTATTTAGGAAATCCTGCATCAGTTGAACCCCCTGGATGATGAGATGACTTTTTACTTTGTGCCGCATGATGAGGGGGAAAACATGCGCCGATACCCGTTTCAGTGTGTAGCTTGGGTTCTATTCCTTGCGTTTCCGATGGATTATCAAACTAACAACTATATCAATAAGGTAGTGTCATGCTTTGGGAAGCTGGATCTCTAGCACAGGCCTGGACATAACAAGGAACATGTGTTGGTGCGCGTGATCATCAGTGTTATTGCGCAGGTGCCCCATAGCCTTGTGACTAAGAGAATTGGCACACTACCAGGCATGGGTAGATCTTGGTCAGTTCCTGTCTATGTGCTCAATGGTAGAGATACTATCCCTAGGCTAGTTGGTAATGAAGATGACACTCCATGAATAAATGCATCTCCGCATCCTTATGAGCTACCGTACTTGTCAGCCTCCCAATAGTGGGCTCTGGAACACCAGCAATGGATGCATCAACAGATCGATGAAGCCTAGGAGCAGCAGGTGCCCCAACAGCATCAGACGCGGAATAGTGGCTGGGGGTTTTGCTTTTGCGCCTCCCCCGTATAGGGGATTCAGTTTCAGAACCCTCTTCCAGTACACAGGTCCCTCCCTCATGGATGGGGTAGAACAAGAGAGCAATATCACAGATGATACTCAAGACGAATGGTACATGTATTCGGATATCGTCGAAGTTGCGGATGCTCTGATCAATGGTGGACAAACCTCTGGTTTGCAGTTTCCGCGCGCTAATGGCAGCTCCCTTTCTGTTGAGGTTCAGGCTGTAGAAGGGACCTCGCTTCTGTAGTTTCTCTGGATGATTTACTTTGGCAGGTACACCCGTTGCATTACTTTGCCTGATGAAAATTTGAAGTACGACATGCTGCCTCAGTGCCTCTAAACCCTCTTGCAATTTTTCACATGGTGATTGCTGCTGTCATCGAGGCCTTGTGCTCTGCAGGTTGTCAGTTTTGTCCTATGATTGACTTTCCTTCAAGCCTTGAGGGAGAAATAATCATACCATCAAAGATCTTAGTAGACTTTGTTGAGATGATTACAGTGCATGAGGATGATATAACTAATAGTGCGGGTAATGCCCCAAGGCAGGCCCCCGAGCTGATTGAAGAAGGGAGTGTTGCTTTCAACACCAACTCCGATGTCTCTGAAACTGTTGTAATATCTGAAGTTTCTGAATCCTCCATAGCCAAACCACAGAACAAGTACATTCAGAAGATGATCTTGGCCAAGAAGATGCCAATCGATACGACTTGCCTGTGGCACAACACTCGGTCCACAAGATATGATGGCTTCAAAATGAACCTCATCACTGACGCTAAGAAGACATAGTCCAAAGTCAAGCCCATGGGTGCTCCATCGGTTGCATGCTCCTCCAAGATAACCGACCCTTGTTCTAAGTTGTTGTTGCAGCCTACTACATTTCAGATTGACGAACTAGCACCACCAACACCAATCCAACAGCTGCAACATGTTGGTACTGCCTTGTATGGGATACCTGCTGACGAACTCAGCACCCAGAAGCTTCTAGCAAGCGATCAAGCGGAAAAATCTGAGCTGAACTAAGAGTGATGGCGTTGAATAAGCAGTGGAACGTACTTTGCTGGAATGTACGTGGGATCAACTAGGACAATAAACAAAGGGCGGTCCGCAACACGATAGATATTAGTGGTTGCTCTGTAGTTTGCTTTCAAGAAACCAAGTGTGACTCTTTAGATGCTTTGTTTATTAAACTATTTCGCCCTAAGAAGTTTGATATGTTCGAATTTGTACCATCTGTCGGTAATTCGGGGGGTTTAATCACTGCATGGATGAGCTCGGTCTTCACAGGTGTATTGGTATTCTCTGAAACATTTGCGCTCGACGACAGGCTCACCTCGACTTAGTCCAACGATACGTGGACGTTAGTCAATGTTTATGGTCCTTGCACCGACCCCAACAGATCATTATTTACCGCATGGCTCTTTGATCTTCACATTCCAAATGTTGAGGATTGGCTTATCCTAGGGGATTTCAACTACATTCGTGCACCGGATAATCGTAACAGAGGGGGTGGGGATGCTAATGATATGATGATCTTTAACAAATTCATCTGTAGTCAGTCGTTGGTAGAACTACCGATCAAAGGGCGATCCTTCACCTAGAGAAATATGCAATCTACCCCCCTGCTCGAACAGTTAGACTGGCATTTCACATATGTTGATTGGGCGGCCAAATATCTAAACACAGTCGTCATGCCTCTCAAAAAACCCATGTTCGATCACGTTCCCTGCTTTGTTAGCATCTAGACCAAAATTCCCAAGTCCAAAATTCATTTTGAGGACTACTGGAAGCAACCAGGATTCTTCGAGGTGGTGCGGAGATCGTGGAACAAACATTGTTATGCCCCGAATACGGCTGCAGTCTTGTGCAAAAAACTCAAGAACCTGTTCTATGACCTAAAATTATGGAGCAAGAAAATCTCTAAACTATCTATGCTGATTAAAAATTGCAACAAAACCCTCATGGGTCTTGATGGGTTGGAAGAACATAGAGGGCTATCTATACATGAAGCCCACTTCAGGAAGATCTTGAAAAGGCACCCTCCATCTGCTTGACTGTAAAAGGGTGTACTGGAAGAAACATTGTACCATCAGATACTTTAAGTTTGGTGACGGTAACACAAAAATCTTCCATAGGGTGGCGACTAAACGTTTTCGCAGAAACAGCATTGCTTCGCTACGGCTACCTGATAACTCGCTCGTATATGATCATGTGGGTAAGGAGGCCATCCTCTTCCATCCTCTGTCAAAGTCCAGCAGAAAATTGTACAAACGCGGTATCCCCCGCCACACGAGCTGCAAAACAAGCCAAACAGAAACTAATAGCTGCCACCAAACAAATAGAGACAACCCTAGTTGTTGCAACACCTTCCACAGTACCACCAACTGCACGAGTTACTCGTTTGTCAACTCAGCTAGCAGCACGTTCCCAAGCTCCCTTGCCACCTGACACTACTTCTAAAGCACTCTTGACATAAGACGAGTTGTCAAGATCAGATGAACCTTGTGAGCTTCAACAACAAGAAGGTAGTTGTTGGAGTCAAGTTACAGTTGCATGCTTCTTTATATGTAGTCTCATAGTTTGATGTACACTAACACATCCTGTGTTCTTTGTTGGACTAGCACCTAGGCGCAAGAGGAAACAAACATCAGGGATAATGCTCGATAGGTTAACTAAATCTAGAGGATGAAGAATGGAGATTCTTTTTTAGGCAGGTTTAAGAAGGCCATGTGATGCTACAGAGTCAGCCAAGTTAGTATCAGAGACATCGGTTGCTGTTAGGTGTCATGCATGTATCCTCCCAACATGGATTCAGTATAGGAATGACAAAGACGAAACCCAGTTCAACACCTTCCTCGGCCATTTATTTGTAAGTATGGTTATGTATGGAAACTAGTAATATCCTCTTGTTATGTCTCATACTTTCTAGGTTGCTGATAATGAGACTCCCGTAATTTTCAACAAATGAGGTTCAAGTTGGATAGCCAAGACGATGCAACTTGAAAAGCTTGCACCCATGTTTTCAAGTCTTCTCTGCGACAATATTGGTATAACTTGAGGAAAACTCACTTTGAAGGCAAGGCTAACAGTTAACTTGCCCAAACATCTTCAGTGGAAAATATATCGGATGTAGACTGGAGAGGCCTCGTTAAACACTGGTCTGATCCAAAGTATCAAGTATGTTATATGTATGTGATCAGATCACATGTTGAACTCCTATTTATGCATGTGCCTCACAAAATCTATCTTCTTGTAGGTGAACTGTTCAAAGAACAAGGCCAACTGTACGGAAGTGAAATTCCAACGGACGACAGGATCTCGTAGCTATATTGCACACAGCGAGGCTCTTGTAATTAGTTGTTGTTTCACTCTTTTTGTTGTGCCATATTATCATATCTATATTGACTTGTTCCAAATGGAGAGGAAAGCCCGCAAGGACCAAAAAGTACCTGAACCAAATGCTGTGGAAATCTTCAAGGACTGTCACACCAGCAAGACGAAAGGCATGACTACACCAGTCAAAGACATTGTTGTAAGTCCTTAATCCTCATGCCTTTTAACTACTACTTACTCTGACTCGTGCATTGAACTGCATGGTTTGCAGCCAATGTCTATTACTATTTTCAATTTTATACACAATTGTCTTAGCGTATCATTGAACCTTACAAGGTTTATAAGAGAGGAGTGATGTTCCTTTGATCTTGATCTGTAATCTAGTTCCGTGCTAGACTTTCCCACACAACGTTACAATTACCTGTTTGTTTGTTCTCAGTTGTTTTGTGATATGAATGATGGCATACTATGCTTACCATATTATAAACTTTGTCTCTTTATCCTTAGTTGTCAATACAATGTGAAGAAATAGACAATACATTAGCCATGGTACATGGTCATATGTTTGGAACCTGGTTTTATTATGTACTTTGCAGTCAATACAACTAATATTTTACACAGGTTCACCATAGTAAGTTCTATATATAGACCAAAGCTATTTTGTTTGGTTTTGCTGCCTCCTTAATATCTTCTGTTCTGGTACTACTAATGTGGAAACTCAACTTTTCAGCAAGCTATGGAAAAATGGTGGAACCGCCACCTTCTGAGAGTGACGAGGCAACTATAACCGCAATTTCACCTCTTGCTGCACTGGTCAGTACATGTTCACTAACAGTGCCAAAAGCACGTTCCTACGTAATACCGGGTTGGTTGTTAAGGCGATCTCATCCAAACTACCTCATGATCAAGATATGCAAGCTCAAAACAATGTTATATCTGTGCTCCAGACACATGTCCATTCCCTAACAGAGACCCTTTGTGAAATAAGGACAGCTATTGTTCGATGTCTTGAAGATATGCATGGTTTTGAAACCAGACTATCAGACATTTTCTATGTTGTTCAGGAACCTAGGAGAAATGAAGGTGAAGGTTATGATGCTCCATCGGACAGTACAACATGAAAACGTAATAGTCAGGTCAAATGAACTAAGCTTCTGAACTTCTGGTGGTGCATTTAACTGCCAGACTGTTAACTTTTATGCCAACCTTCCTTTTGTTTTATGGTTGTAATTTGTTTTGTTGCGATACAAAATTTGTTCTTAATGTGCAGCCACCGACTGAAGAAAACAGCAAGCCATTTTTGTATAGTGTAGGGTGTTCCCTATGTTTGCACTGGTGGCGAACTTTGATGCCCACTGGATGTAAACTGTGCAATCGCCTTAATAGCCTAGCATTAATTAGTTTCAGGCTTATTTATTTCCCAGACTTATTTTTCCCTGGTTTGCTAGTGGCCACAACAACCATGGGCCATAAACGGACTGTGGTAACCTTGAGCCTGCTACAGGCCGTAGGATCCATGGGCCTCCTACGGGTCGTTGGATAAATGGGCCTCCAACGAGCTGTAGAATCGGTGGGCCTCGGGCCATCGAATAAATGGGTCCACATGGGCCATAAACAGCCATAATTCGTATCGGGCACGGTAATGGGCCAGTAACAGGCCAAAAGATAGCAAAGGCTTAATTCTGTCATAGGCATAATGGGTCGTTAATGGGCCAGAATATAGGACGGGCTGGAAATGGCGCAACGGGTTAACAGTCCACAAACGGACCGATTCTAACCACGGGCCGAATTTGGCCCATTAGGGGAACATGCCAGTAACGGGCCGGAAGTAATCGAGGGCCGGAAAGGAGCCCAAGAACGTATGGGCCATTAGTAGGCTGAAAGCTAACACGGGCTGGAAACAGCCCATGTGAATCATGGGCCGTTAATGGGTATAAAGAAATTTATTGTTCATTATGGGCCAGACTCACCGTGGGCCACTAAAGGGCCTAAAGATACGAAAGGCCTCATATGGGCCGAAAGATGTCATGGGCCATACATGGGCCGAAAGTGAAACGGGCTGGTGTTATATTCTATGGCCCACATGACGCTGTTGGGCCGATTTCAGGAAGACCCTAATGGGACGTGAGTTACCAGGCCATAAAATGGGCTATGTACGAATAGACTGTTAACAGGCTTTTCATGGGCCGGCCCGCTAACTTTTGACTAAGTTAAACATGCTGGCCTTTGTAAGCTAAATGGGCCAGTGTTGGGCCATCGCACGTGTCGATATATCATAGGCGCCTATCTGACCCAATGACGAGCTGACACGTGTTTCCTTCGGCCAATGAGAATTTTACACGTGGAAAATCCCCATTGGTCCGGGCTGTTAACGGGTTATTGGATCAAAACCGGACCCGATAGCTTAACGGTGACCCGTTATGGTGGATGCCACATGTCGGTTACCCTTGACGAAAGCACTTCCATGACACGTCATTTATCGTCATGAAGTGAACACTTTCGTGATGATAATTTTGGTATTGTCATGGAACACTTCAACGATAGCACAGGTATGACTATCTTAATTCTGTCATAAAATCATCATGGACGTACATACATGACAGAAAATGTGACCTACTGTGACAAATACGTATCATCACGGAAGTGTATTTTTTTGTAGTGCTTGTGCCTCCTACTAGATTGATACATTGGTTCTTAACTGAGGGAAATACTTATATCTACTTTGATGCATCACCCTTTCCTATTTAAGGGAAAAATCAATGCAAGCTCAAGAAGTAGCAGGAAGAATTTCTGGCGCCGTTACTGGGGAGATTCTACATAAAGCCTACCAAGTACCCATCATAAACCCTCATCTCTTGCACTTACATTATTTGCCATTTTCCTCTCATTTTCCTCTCCCCCACTTCTAAAATGTTTTCAGAAAAATAGAAAAATATTTTCGTTTTATTCGCCTTCTTTCGTTCGTCTTCTCGTTTGCCCTTATGTATTACTTGGTTTGTTTGCTTGTTTGCTTGCCACAATTGTGTATTTATTCCAAATCAGAAAGCAAAAAAGTTTATGGATACTCATCCACTTGTTAATATTTTTAAAAGATCCAATTATAATGAACCAATTGCTAGTGAGTTAAGTACACTAGATTATCTTTATGAAGTTTTGCTTGAAATTCGTGAATCTAAAAATTGTGATGAAGTGTTAAAAGAAGAAATTTATGAAGTGATTCACGATAGCTCTTTGAATGCAAAGCATGATTGCAATGATGTTATTATAAATTCTATTAATGTCAATTGTGCTAATAATATGCAAAACCCTAAGCTTGGGTATGCTAATTTTTCTATGTCCACTACTTATTGCAATGATCATGATTGGGGTGATAATGTTTCTTATGATCTTGAAAATTTGTTTGAGCCTCATGATGAATATGATATTGATAATAATGTTTGCAATAATATTGAAAGTGGGTTTGTAAGAGTGTCAACTTTAGGAAATAATGATCCCACTACTTTGGGTAATGACCAATCTTATGAATTTTTTGATAAAAGTGGGCTTGGAGAGGTCATGACTTTAGTTGATGATAATCCCACTATTTTGGAAGAGTGTCAACTTCGCATGCATGTGGATCATGTTGAGAATATGTTATGTGATGACTATATTGTTGAATTTGATAATGATCCTACATGTAATTATTATGAGAGAGGAAAATATGGTTGTAGAAATTCTAATGTTACTAAATTACCTCTCGTTATGTTGAGGCTGCTATTGTTTCTTCCTTCTTCCTTGCATATGCTAGTTTTTGATTGTCTTGATAATTCGTTTGCTTATAAAATGCCTATGCATAGGAAGTATGTTAGACTTAAACTTGCTGTTCACATGCTACATGATGCTCTCTTTGTGTTTCATTGCTATCTTTCATGTGAGCATCATTAATATTATCAACGCATGGCTAAAAGGCTTTAAAGAAAAGCGCTTGTTGGGAGATAACCCAGTATTTTCCTTTTCTGTTTTCATGAGTATACATGTTATTACCTCTATAGTAATTGTATTTTAGTGTTTTAATTAGTGTTTGAGCCAAGTAAGGCCTTTGGGATGGTCTATGGTGATAGTTGATTTGATCTTACTGAAAAACAGAAACTTTTGCGTCCAGTAGCAGCATTGTTTAAGTTCATAGAAGCGTGATAAAATTTGGATTTTTTTAGAACTCATACAATTGGAGAGGCTCCCACTGTGTTTGTGTTTAATCAAAAAGAGGACAGTACAAGTGGTATTACATATTTACATGTTGCTCAAACTCCACTTTGGGAGAGAGGAGGAAAGGCTATCAATTCTAGAGTGTGTCTAATACAGAAGGATTCTAGGTGGGTGGTATATTTTGTACAAAAGAGAGAATGAAATCCCTCTTGTCCTCACTAGCCCTATGTTGGAGTAGGGAAAAGTCACTCTTGAATCTCGTAAGCCAGGAGTTGTAAGTGGGGGTGGTGCTTCTGAAGTGTTTATTGTTTCTCCCCTTCTAGATACTCCAAGCAGCCTGTAGAAATATTTCCATCAACATGGGCCTGTCCCAATTATTTTTTTGCCTGGCTTATCCATTAGAGCCTGGAGCCATTCTCTCCCCATGTTAGTCCTAACTTGGACCAACAAGACTTGTTGAAAGTGCAATGGAAGACCATATGTTCCACGTCCTCTTCTATCTGCTGACCACACAGGATGCAGTTGAAGTCCTCGCCGATGTTGTAATGCCTCCTTTTGAGCATAGTTCGTGTGTTTAGGCGGTCAAAGAGGAGGAGCCAACCAAATATTATGATTTTCAATGTTACTTTTGATTTCCAAAGCCAATGGTATGTTTGGTGGGCTATAACATCTCTGAAATAGAATTTGTAGTATCAGTTTCCAGAATATTCCTTAGATCCCCAGAAATACAACCATGTGTCAAAAGTGTGTAGGTCCTCACTATTACCTATGTGGGTAACCTCTTGTTATAGTTTTCGAACCTCCTCATGTGCTTGAACTGAGAGTGGTAGATGAAACATTTCATGCATCGATTGGGATCCCAAGAAGTCTCGTACTGATATATCTTCATTTATTGTGCACGAGAAGGCTCATGGATATGTTTCTGCAAGATGTTGTCCAACTACAACTCCTTCGACATAAGTAATGTGTCTCCAGTGTGAACATTTGCTTTTGAGATTCCTCTATATATTGGTGTGAGTTTTAATATGTCACGCCACCAGAAGGAGCCACATGGCTCTGACGCGTGCGGGATTTTCTCGTTGTAACAGGAGGACTAGATTAGCTCCACCCATGGCAGATCCTAGCGATTGTAGAACTTATGTAGGTGTTTGAGGAGCAGTGCATCACTCTGGATCCTAAGGTTGATTATTCTAAGATCGCCACTTCGTTTTGGTTGACATACCATACTCCAAGCTGCAAGAGAATTACATTTATCCCCTTGCTCAGTCTTATTTGTCCAAAGGCATTTCCCTTGTATTTTGTCCAAGAGGTCCTGAATCTTCGGTGGAAATTTGAGTGTGCAAAGGAAAAAATTTGTTAGAGACGTAATCACTGTATTGAGGAGAGAGATCTTGGCACTATATGACATCATCGAAAGTGTACTGGTCATCCTCCTTTCCACCATGCAAACAAGAGGCATCAGATCTTGAACTATTGGTTTGCTAATCCCGATGGGCAATCCCAAGTAAGTGAAGGGCATGCTTCCAACTTTGCAGCCAAAGATATTAGATATCTCATTATAGCATCTTTCATCACAGTTGATGGGCATGAGTGTAGACTTGTGGAAGTTTATTTTTAGCCCGATTGATATAGCATAATCAGAGAGAATATCCTTGATAGTTTGAGCTTGGTTAGGGCAGGCCGGGTGTATTATGATCATGTCATTGGCATATTGGATCACCGGATAGTTGTTTGGTTCTGCCTTTGGAATGGGAGCTGGATTTTCCTTGCCTGAAAGCATCATTGATGGCAGCTTGAAGCAAATCGGTTGCAAGCACGAATCTAAGTGGAGATAATAGATCACCTTGCCGGACACCACATTTGCAAATGATTTGTCCGCCCGGGACACTATTTAGCAGCACCGCAGACTTGCCAAAGGAGAAAATAATGATCCAACCAAGACATTTATTGTTAAAGCCCATATGCTCCATAATCTTAATCATTGCATGGTGTTCAATCGTGTCAAAAGCTTTGGCGAAGTCCAGCTTTAGGAGAACAATTTTTCCTTAGAAGCTTGGCATTGATGGATATATTCGAACGCCCAAGAGAGACAATCCTGGATTGATCTACCTTTGATGAAACCATATTGATTGCGGTGCACAATTTTAAGTATGAGTTTCTGAAGTCGGTTGGCTAGGAGCTTAGTGATAACCTTGAGGCAACAGTTGAATAGCGTGATGGGCTGGAAATCTGACATTGTCTCCAGGGAACAAACTTTGGGTATCAACATAATGTACCCCTCATTGATGCTTTAAAGGTTGAGACCACCATCAAAGAATTGGTTACAAACTTCATAGAAGTCGTCTTTGATGATAGGCCAGCATTTTTTCAAAACTACTCCACAGAATCCTTCCGGACCAGGTGCCCTGTCAGCTAGCATTTCATGTATGACAACATCAACTTCCTCCTTGGTGAAAGGGACAGTTAATTGGTCCAGGCCCTCCACCTTTTTGATGATGTTTTGAAGATTAAATTTCATTTGGAAGTCACTAGATTTTCCTAGTCTTTCTTTGAATACTTGGTAGATGATTGCTTCCTTACTTGCATGGTCTTCCACAACAGTGTCATCCGAGAGCTTGAGTGTTGGAATTGTGTTGCGTCGGTATCGTTTAGAGGCCAAAGCTTTAAGTAATTTAGGATCTTCATCACCCAGTTTAATCCATCTTATAGTACATCTCTTCTTCCAGTACTGTAGTTGATAGTTCAGAAGATGTAGGATATGCTTTTTCTGAATTTTCCTAAAATTGTGTTCTGGAATGGTGAGAGATCCTAGGTTTTCAAGAGCATCCAATTTATCCAATGCCAGATTGGAATTATCAATGGCTATTGTGAGCTTGGAAATGCTTTTGCTCCATCGTTTCAACTCATATTAGAGAGCTTTGAGCTTCCTGCATAGCAGGGTAGCTGCATTTGCATTGGAAGGTTTCATTGGTCTAGACCAAACCGATTGCACCGGCTCAAGAAATCTTGGATGTTCCGCCCAATATGATTCAAATCTCAAAATGTTGTTGCGGGGAATGGAGGTTTCAATCTTGACAACACACAGGATTTGATCAGATACTGGTTTCCCCATCGGCATGACAAGAGTGTTGGGGTACGATGAAGTCCAGTTGTTGGAGGTAAGAAACCAATCTAGTTGCTCATGTATTGGGTCCATCTGCATATTGCTCTAGGTGTAGGTACGGCCTTTGATTGGCAGTTTAATTAATTGTTGAGAGCGGATGAAGTCATTAAAGGACATCATGTCATTGAGGTTACCACTAGGTTTGTTTCGATTATCCGGGCTACGAATGTAGTTAAAATCTCCAAGCAATAGCCAATCTTCATTTGGAAGGATATTTAGGTTAAGTAACCAGTTGGTATATGTCACTCATGGGTCTCCCTGGCATGGGTCGTAAATATTAACCAAGGTCCACTCTTGGGTCGATTGTGTGGACCTGAATTTAATCACCAGAGCGAACTCTTCCTCTATGGGAATGGTACATGTGAAGATGGCACTGTTCCAGATTGTAGCAATTCCACCTGAAGCACCTCGGGAGGGGATGTAAGCAAACTTATCAAATCTTCTTGGGAGCAAGTTTTCATGAAAGTGTTATCAATAACTGGTTTTTTTGTTTCTTGTAAGCAAATAACTGTGCAACCGCTGGAAGAGATAGCATTCAATAGCACCAAAAGTTTAGGTTCGGAATTTAAGACGCGTACATTCCAACACAAGATATTCAAGTTCGTTAAAAGTGTCATGATAAGAAAGAGCAAAGTACTAAGGCGGCGATGACAGAGAAAATAAATAAGCTTCAAGCGGTTGAAGGGCCATCCTCTGGGTCGGTCGTCGAAGCTTCAACAGTGAGTTCTTCTAGTGGGGTGGCGCACTTGGTGACTCCAATATGCTGCAGCAATTGAACATGAGTAAGTGAGGGTATTTGACCATCAGTCGGAGCTCCAAGAGTAGAAGAGGGATCCTGGTGAACAGCAGCACTTGGGATTAGACGAGGCTTGACTATGGAAGGTTTGGCCTTACTGTCAGATATCAGAGGAACTTTAAATCCATCATATTTGTTTGAATGATTGCTCCTATAGACTTCAACTAGAGAGGCAGGGGATTTAGCCTTGCCCCACCTAGTCGCGGCTTTGCCCCGGATCATGGAAGTGCCTGCCTCCAAGGCACCAGTGGGAGCAGTAACTGTTAAGTTCATTTCAGAGGCTGCAGCCATGGAAGAATCTTCATCAATCTCTGTGATAATCACATTGGAGATGGGGGCCACTAGTGTGTGGGGAGTACCATCTGCAAGAGTCAAGGGCCAAGAAGCGCTTCCAGGGATCAGATCAGTGCAGAAACTTGAGTCTGTAGTGTGTTGAATGGTTTTGGTTGCCTTCCGGACAGCATGTTGCCCATTTGTTTCCTCAATTTGAACAATGAACTGCATAGAGACATCACACAAGCCAAAACCAGATCGCCATGGTCCATATGCTGCCACAATGGGCCTAATAGCAGCCATGAGGTAAGTGTTTAATCTGAACATTGGGATACAATCATTCAGTAGCAGGGAAGCATATGTTTCCTCATGAGTGGACATGAAAAATTGCAACCCAGCATTGGACAGAGACATTGACACCTCCATGATATTTGGCCCCTATATGGCAATATTGGGACTGTGATCAAGAGCAGTAGAGTGAGAGGTACCTAAAGCTGATCCACCAATTGCAGCACAACTAGCAGAGAGAAGCTGGTTGGAAATATTCAGAGGAACCATAGCATAACCATCTGACAGAGTTGCACTGGAGTCAGAACTGCTAAAAATGGAAATTGAATCATTCCAGGCTGCTGATGGACTATTTTGTAAGTTATTAGCAGGTGGGATACCATGATAGACCTTAAGACCTTCTCCTGCAAGCCAGGCTTGAAAATTGAAGACGGCAAGAGGAGAATGAGGGGGTGAAGGAGGCCAAGCCCCCCACTATGGCTGAAAATGAACCTCATTATTCTGAACCTGTTCCTCATTGTCATCAACCTGCTCATTAGCAGCCTGCCCATTCCCATTGGCAGCAACATTCTGAGCAATCCAGTTGTGGAGTTGCATTTGATATAACTGTTCAGTAGTCAAGTTATCACGATGGAGAGGGTGAGGAATACCATCATCTGGCTGTGGATCCTCACCGGCTGGGGGGCGTCCGGGATGTGAGCGTTCTAATCACTGTTGCGCAGTATAGTAACAGCAACAGTCCAACTATGCCTCGGACCCCCAAGTTGATGCATAACCAAACTCTTAGGGACAAACTTAAGATTGATTACTCTAACCTTAAGCATGACAAATCTCCAATCTACACGAGGGTTATGCCACTCAACTAGTAGCCCAAACTTATCCACGGATTGATGCATGTAATGGTCTCGGATTTCTAGGAACGGGTGTCCCCAGACTTGCCTGCCTGCGGCCCATGGCGTGGCTTTGCAAGCAGGCCTGTCCGGCCCATCTTCACCAACAAGAATTCAAGACCCTCATGAGGGGCCAAGCCTCGTGAGGCGGACGACACAAGACCTGGTCAGGAGCGGCCTCACCTGGCTGGCTCACGAGGGGCGGAGAGATCAAGGCCAGGCAATGAGCCATGACGATCGAGACCAGGCGGGTGCCAGGCGGGCGCCAGCGCTCATAGTGTCCTTGTTTCCTCTTTGGTGCTAAGGAGGCATGTGCAGACGAAGAGTACCGAGGCGTCAAGCAAAGGTTTCCATATTAGTGCAACGAGACCAAGACCAAAAGACGGTAGGACGGAGGTCACCGTGGAGCCCAAGACGGCGTCACCACCAGAGCCTTTGGCAGGCGAAGACTGCTTTTGTCAGGATAACTTGTACTAGTTGCCCCCTTTCAAATTGTCCGTTGTTGGCTCCCTTCCCGCTCAATATTTGGGGATAGGACCAGGGCCTCTATAAATGGGATTATCCACCACCATAGGGAGGCAGCTGATGGAGACCTAGATCCAACCCATCCACACACTCTCCTAGCACAAGAACACCTCACCTCAGGAGGCTGTTCTCCCCCTTGTACTGTTCATCATCAGCCCAAGAGGCAATCCACCACACCACACTGGAGCAGGATATTACACTGCAACGGTGGCCCGAACCAGTATAAATCTTGTGTCTCCTGTGTCCCGAGTTCGTCGAGCTAGCCTTAGAGATCGCGAAGTGCTTAGGGGCTTGATTGGTGGGGGAGAGATCTTCGTGCACACCCAGTGTTCGAACCTTAAGGGTTTTCCCGGAACCCGAAATCCGACATTTGGCGTGCCAGGTAGGGGTGTGTCGAAGCCTTCTTCTTCGTCGACCCACGCTTCGTCATTCCACCAAGCTCGTGGCCGACGCTCGCCGAGCTCGTGCTGAGCACCGGGTCGCCCTCGCCTCCCTTGTTGCTCAGACGGCTCCCGTCAGCGGGCCTCCCCGTCGTTCCCCATCACCCACCGCCAATGTCGTCACCGGTCTGATGGCAAACAAGCAGCAAGCCTCTTCACTGCATCCCTCTGTCCGCCGGCACGGCCACACCGCCACGCCGTCGCTGACTCCGGCTGGCTCGTCATGTCACGCTCGCTGCGCCCCCACGGATGCGCAGGCCAAGCTGCTCATGGCACGCCAGCTCCTGTGTTACCGCCCGGCCTACGACCTCTATGAGGACTGCTGGACCGCATCACCAAGCTCGTCAGCGCCGCGGGAGGCTCTCCTGCACCATCCCTCTCGTTGCCTCGCCCTCTGCCAGCTGCGGGCGACGTGGCTCACGGGGCGCCTCCGCCTCCTCCACAACAAGATGGTGCCCTCGCGCTGAGGCATGCGGCTTAGGGAGCATCTCAACCTCCCCTGCGCCAGGGTGGCATCATCGCTCCAAGATGTGCGGTCCAGCGGCGCGACCCACCGCGCTGTGTGCCGGCGCACGAGGAGAGAAGCTGCCAAGAGATTCCCCGTCCCCAAGGAAGTGCTCCACCACTCCTAGCTCCACTGCGCCAGCATTGCTTGCTGCGACAGGGGCACCACGACCAGGCTCCACCTCCAAGGCGAGCCCCGGTGACCACGGCCGGCTGCCGCGCCGTCACCCTCGAGCTGCGTAGCGTCGCCTGGCCAGGCTAGTTCAAGCCAGACCTGCCTCTATGCTACGACGGCACCCCCGACCCCGCAGAGTTCTTGCAGCTCTACAAGATGAGCATCGAGGTGGCCAGCAGTGACGAGAAAATCATGGCGAACTGGTTCCCCATGGCTCTCAAGGATGGCGCCCGCTCCTGGATCCTGAACCTGCCTCCTGGCTCCATCTCTTCCTGGGACGAGATGCGCGGCTGTTTCGTTGCCAACTTCCAGGGCACTCGCGACCGCCCGCCGGCCGTGGGTGACCTGCGCCGCGTCAAGCAACAACCAGGGGAGACCCTCCAAAAGTACATCCAGCGCTTCAATAACGTTCGTCTCAAGATCCGCAAGGTGACGGACGAGGCCATCATCTCTGCGTTCTCTGATGGCGTCTGCAACATCAAGAGGAGATCGCCATCCATGAGGAGTTGTGCACATCCCTGGAGCTGTTCAACCCGGCGACCAAGTGTGCAAGGGCTGAGGAAGGGCGCCACCCGGAGGAGAAGAAATCCAAGGCCAAGGACGTGAAGCGCAAGGGAATCGCGTACTTGCGGCAGAGCCGGACACGAAGCGCGGCAGGGACCAGCATGAGTCATCCAAGGGCAGCCGACCGTTCTGCGCCTTCCACAACGTACACAGCCACAACACCAACGATTGCCAAGAGCTCAGAGCCATGCACGATGGACGCTTCGGTCGACGCCCCGAGCGCAACGACCGAGGCTACGGCCGAGGAGAAGGACACGGCGGAGGATGCTGGGATGATCGAGGCCCACTCCAGGAGAGGCGCGACCGGCCTCGTGAGGACCGCTGGCAGGATCAGCCTCGCGAAGGTGCCTGGAGGGATCAACCTCGCGAGGACCGTCCTCAGGGCAATGCTGGGCTTCCTCCACTGCCGCCACCAAGAAGGAACGACGACCACCACCAAGACGAGGGGGGTGGGGGCTTCCAGGAGCCACGTGCTATCGCCTGCATCTTGGGCAGAGCTCAAGCCCCAGCCTCACAGCGTATCTTCAAGCAGTTTGCTCGCGAGGTGAACGCAATCCATTCCAAGCTCGAGGCTACATGCCCGCTCAGGTGGTCCAAGTGTGCTATTACCTTCAGCTCAGCAGATCGACTCAAGTGTGCGGCCATCATTGGTGCTCTCCCAATGCTTTGTTCACCCATCATCAGCAATGTGCAAGTCAGCAAAACCCTCATCGATGGTGGCGCGGGGTGTCCGTCAAGACATTCGACAACCTTCAAGTGCCATACGATCAACTTCAGCCTACCAAGCCTTTCTTAGGAGTGACCGATGGCTCCACCATGCCGATAGGTCAGGTCCACCTCCCAGACACCTTTGGAGAATGCAACAACTACCACACTGAGCTCATCGACTTTGACGACGCCCACATTCTTCTACCGTACAATGCCATCCTCGGGTATCCGGCCCTAGACAAGTTCATGGCTGTGACGCACCACGGCTACAACATCCTCAAGATGCTAGGAAGTGGCGGGATCATCACAGTCCCCTACGAAGAAAGAGATGCGGTGTGCTCCCTCGAGCGCGCCTTCCAAGCAGCGTCAATCGAAGACCCCGGCAACAATGCATCTCGGTACCCCCTGAGGTCGTCCCCAAAAAGAATAAGCAGCTACTCCGTGTCGGACCTCAGGAGGGCAGCGCCGCAAGTGGCACCTCATCGGGATCAGCGCCCGCACCTGGGGCACCTCCCTCCATCGCATAGGAAAGCGCGCCCGGGGCCCTCCTTGGGCAGGGGCTCAGGGGCCCTCTTCTGGAGGGCCTCAGACCTCGCCAACATCATGAGGGAGGCGCTCGGGCACCACTTGGAGGCGTGTTTTGCGGCACGTCTCCCTCAGGAGGACAGTGGGAAGGGAGCGCTCGGCGCTTAGGAGTTTATCAACAAGGTATCTCAGGAGCTTCAGGAAGCAAGAGCAATACGCGTCGATCGCCGCCCACCTGGCATTGCTCCCCACCCAGGCGAGGGTGGTGAGCTGCGCGTCTGCATCGACATACCAGGGCTCAACCGAGCTGCATCTCAGGAGCGCTTCTGGCCTTCGCGTGTTGGGCGCTGCGAAGGTCCACCTCACAGCTACGTTCGCATGCAGTTCGGCCTGCCGAGCGTGGCTGCTGCCTTCCAGCGCAACCTACAGAGCGTCATGGCAGGTCAGGAGGCTAGGCACCATGCAGTCCTGGAAGAGATGGCAATGGTCCTCAAGGAACCGCCTAGACCCCCAGGGCCTCCCAAGGCTCAGGGCCCCGGTGGCTCGTGAGGAGCAACCCCTTCGCCGCATACCTTCAGCTGCCTCAACGCCCCTTCATCAACGGAACCAAGTGACATTTTCCAAGTTTATTTAGCTGGGAGCGCCCAGGGGGCTGCATTATTCCCAGGCCGCGTGGGTCTGTCCCTATGGCATGTATCCCTTCTTTTTTATGTCTTTAGCTTGCCTTGACGGGCTCGGGCTGCATCATCCCCAAGCCGCTCGGGCTGGACCCAATGGTTCATGCATTTACTTGAGCTAGTTTGCCTTCCATGCTTAATCTATCTATGATTATCACCTGCTTGATTGTTGCCCACCGCGGGAGCTGCGCGCCGGTCATCTTTCTTCAGGACCCTTCGCATGAGAGGGTTAGGCACGGCGTCTGTGCTCGGGTTCGTCCCTGCAGCGTCGATAAATCCAACGGCTGAGCTCCGTCTAGCGGGCCAGCCCCGTTCACGTCACCTCCTAGGGCCGTTGGTGCTTGGCTTTCTCATGTGATAACCTCAGGAGATTCGTTCGGCGCAGGTTGTTTGACCACCTCGCAGGACCAACACAGCGAACAAGAATCAAGACCAGGCGCAACCCGCCTTGAGGTAGGGCCTCGTGAGTCCCGCACTGGCTCACGAGTGCCCAGACACACCTCGTCTAGCCCTGCAGTGCAAGCCACATGTTAGGGCGGGGTTGTACACACCCTGGGGGCTCTCCATAGTAGGGAGTCCCCTCCCACGTACCAGTGGAAGCACCATGCTCCGCGCTGGCAGTTGACACTGCTGAAGAGCGGCTATGCCCGTGCAAGTGCGGAAGTGCCATGGTCCGTCCTAGTGATAAAAAACTGAGGGCGGCCTCGCAGCCGTATCAACCTCAGGGAGCCTCCGGGCTCGCTATCCGGCCTCAACGCAACGCCTCCCCTCGGGAGAGCTGCGCGAGGGGGCTGGGCACGGGGGCTGCGCTTGGGTCACTCCCAAGCGTTTGCCACTCCGCCAGGTCCCTCAGACCTGGTCGTCGCGCGCCCTCCCAAGCGGAGCTAAGGTATGAAGGTCGTTTGAATGTGAAGGGGGACTCCTAAGCATCCCGACTCAGGAGCCTAACTAATCACGTAGCCCCTCACTCCTTGGCCCGTCCTAGTGATCCGGTCGGACCAATGGCGGTTGAGGTATGTGCGGGGTCAGTCCCTGCCGACGTAGAACACAAGACCTACCATCGCATCTCCTTTCCACAAGCTGTTTGCGCGTCAAGGGGGACTCCTGAGCATCGCGACTCAGGAGCCTAACTGACCACGTAGCTCCTCACTCCTTGGACCGTCTTGGTGATCCGGTCGGCCCAACGGCGGCTGAGGTATGCGTGGGGTCGGGCTCTGCCGATGTAGAACGTAAAGCAAATGGGAAGGAAATCACAAAATCTCAAAGCAAATATTACAAGACATATTGTTCTCTGAATATCAAACACAAGTTTAAACGCCTCCATGAGGCACACTACATGCTGCAGGAATTTCAACAGGAAAGGAGCCGCAAGCCAGTCATCCCTCGATACCCCTGGCACCTGCAAGAGGTGCCCCCTCCTGGGTGGCGTCACCTTCACCTGCACCACCGGTCGAAGGCGCGGGGGCGAAGGCATCGAACTTCTCCAGCAGGGCTTCCACCCGACCTTTCACGGCTGCGGCGGCGGCTACGCGGTCTTCATCAGCCACGGGCTCCAGCAGCTCGTCAAGGTGGGCGACAGGATCGCGAAGATGGAGGTGCCAAGACGCGTGTCAGCGTGGCTGAAGAAAGGACGCGAGCCTCTGCCTCTGCCATGGGGCCGATGTTGCGCACGACTTCCTCAAGCGCCTCGACCAAGTAGGGAACCAACTAGGCGGGGCCATCCTCATTGGTGGCCAACGGCTTCTCCAACCCTTCTCATAGAGTGACTTCATGTACTCGCGAGACCTCTTCTCCAGAAGCGTGAAGGCTGCACGGTCCTCAGCCAGAACCTTCTCCTTCGCATCGAGTTCGGCCTTTTCAGCCTGCACCTTCTGCTCCAACTCCTCTAGCCGGCCGCACTCAGCGGCCTGTGTCTGTGCCAGCTGCTCCAGCTCGGCGTCGCGAGCCTTGATGGAGTCCTCCCGGGCCTTCATCCTCTCTTCCTCCGCCTTACGGCCACGGGCGACTTCAGCACACTCGTCATGCAGGATCTTCAGCTCGGCCTCCAGCACCTGGCAGCGACCTTGGGTGGACTCGGCGTCCTTCAGTGCCGCCTCGTGAGCAGCTGCTGCCTGAGCTGCGGCTCGCTTCTCGCCCTCAGAGGTCGCCGCGACTTGGCTCAGCGCCACCCGAACGGACACGTCAGAATGGAGCCAACCAGAGACCAGCTCCAGGCAACCAGCCGCCAGGAGGGGTTCGGTGCTCTGGAGATCTTCTCGCAGTCGGGCCATCTCAGAAAGGGCCCGCTCTAGGATGTCAGGAGAAGCGGGGGAACCTAGGGTCAGCAACATGGCAGAAGGAGGAGGAAGAGGCGTCGTCGTCACCATGGCCTGGGAGGCAGGAAGCTCCTGAGCCTCTTGGACCTCAACACCCGAGCCGGACGCTGGCACATCCAGAGTCAGCGGCGCTTCGGGTGTTGACTCCACCCGAGGATGCTCCACCCAGCCTCACGAAGATGATCGGGCTGGAGAAGCACAAGCACTGTCCCCACCTTTGGTCATGGAGAGGGGCGCGGTTGCAGGACGCGACCCAGACTCAAGCAGCACTACCTCTCTGTCCCTTCTCCTCTTCGTCGCAGGCGTCAGCCTGGTTACACAAGAAGGAAGAAGTGTCGGAAACAAGCATTAACAACAAGAACAAGGCAAGACGGGGACACTTACTGATCTGCCGTGACATAGTCCCTCCGCTTCGGGAGCTTGAAGCCGGATAGCTTCGCAACCTGAGGCGCGGGCACGCCAGCTCCGGAAGCAGAAGTAGGAGCGGCAGCTGGGCCGGAAGCGGCTCCAGGCAGCATCGGAGCAGAAGCAGCATCCC
Source organism: Triticum aestivum (assembly GCF_018294505.1). Taxonomy (NCBI): domain Eukaryota; kingdom Viridiplantae; phylum Streptophyta; class Magnoliopsida; order Poales; family Poaceae; genus Triticum; species Triticum aestivum. The sequence continues at coordinate 257,618,832 of NC_057800.1, forward strand.
GGGGGATCAGCGCTGATCGGTCCCTCGTCGGGATCACAGGCGGCTCTCCCTTGTCCTGATGGGCGTCAGCCTTGTCCTCGTCGGGATGGGTGCGGAGGATGTCAGCTTTGCTCATGGTGGAGGTCTCCCCCATCCCTTTAGGGGTCACCTCCGAGTCTTCCTCCTCCTCCTCTTCCTCCCCACGGGACTCACCAGAAGACAGCTCCACCGGCGTCGGTGCCACAGGGGCCCCGGTGGGCGCCGGCGGCACCAGTCCGCGCCCGTCAAAGGTCGGCCTGGAGGCCACGACCAGTGCCCCATCCTCGCGGAGGAACAAGAGACATTCGGGGGGTACTCCTGGTCATCCTCGACCAGGATGTGGAGAGCCACAGCCAGCTCATCATCGGACAAGGCTCTCGGGCTCAGGCGAACCTTGTCATCTTCGTTCCCGAGCTCCCACAAGGGGCGCGCACGCGCCTGGAGTGGGGCTACGCGCAGCATCGGGAATTCCCTCATGAGCATGGCCCCTGTCACCTTTGCCGCCTTCGTGTTGCCCAGCTTCAGGTCGGCATTCATCTGCTCCAGCACGAACATCGCCCACTCGTTAGTGAGCTTCGTGCAAGACCACCCCTTGTCGGACTGGGGCATCTCCGTCGGCAGCGTCAAGCGCGGGTGGACACACTTGGCGTCCATCATGGCCCACCTGCTCCGAAAGCCGTTGACCTTCTTCCTAGTCTTCGAGATTGAGTTGGCCTTGCCGGCCGTGATGAAATTGGCACACCCGAAGGTATGGCCATCGTTGATGTGAAGGAAGAAGAAGTGGCGCAGCAGAGCCACGGACGGAGTCACGCCGAGGTACGCCTCGCAGTAGTAGGCGAAGATCGACAAGAGAAGGATAGAGTTGGGATGAAGATGTAGCGCCTGCAGTCCGTAGTGGTCAAGGACCTTGAAGGAGAAGTCAAAAAAGGGGGAACCAGCCTCGCGACGATGCTGCTCATAAAGAAGGGGAAGAAGGTGCTTCCCTCGGGCTCCGGCACGTCGGAGCCGGCCCGGAGCCCAGTCTTCCCCTTCTTGTTGCTTTCCCCCACCGTCAGCAAGCGCGTGGTGGCGAGGTTCTTCTCCGAGACGTTGCGCACGTCGAGGGCTGGCTCATACCAAGTCGGCGACGAGGTGGGCTGGACCCTCCGGGGCGCCATTGGTCGTTGATGTGGGAAAGGATGGGAGTAGATCTGGAGATTTCGGAAGCAGGGAGCAAGAAGGGGATCCAGAGCAAGGCGAAAGGAAGCAGTGAAGGCAAGAGCTGTCTATCCCAGCCTTTTGACAGTCGGGCAGTTGTCGAGGCTGTGTGGGGAAGCGGAGACGCCCAGGCCCAATCAACCATCACGTGTCGACCAAGGCCGCAGGCTATTAGGGCCCGTGGCGCTCTGCACTTGCCCCTTGGCTTCGCCTCGAAGCCAAGCCTGAGCGCGCCTTGGTCCCAGGGGCTACTGTCGGTGTTCTGGGAATGGGGGTCCCCAGACTTGCCTGCCTGCGGCCCACGCCGTGGCTCTGCAAGCGGGCCCGTATGGCCCATCTTCGCCAACAAGCATTCAAGACCCTTGCGAGGGGCCAAGCCTCGTGAGGCGGACGACACAGGACCTCCTCAGGAGCGGCCTCACCAGGCTGGCTCGCGAGGGGCGGAGAGATCAAGGCCAGGCAAACCTCGCGAGGTTCCAATGACGTGAGCCATGACGATCGAGACCAGGCGGGTGCCAGGTGGGCGCCAGCGCTCATAGTGTCCTTGTTCCCTCTTTGGTGCTAAGGAGGCATGCACAGACGAAGAGTACCGAGGCGTCAAGAAAAGGTTTCCATATCGTGCAACGAGATCAAGACCAGCAGGATGGCAGGACGGAGGTTACCGTGGAGCCCAAGACAGCGTCACCACCAGAGCCTTTGGCAGGCGAAGACTGATTTTGTCAGGATAACTTGTACTAGTTGTCCCCTTTCAAATTAGCCGTTGTTGGCTCCCTTCCCGCTCAATATTTGGGGAGAGGACCAGGGCCTCTATAAATAGGATTAGCCACCACCATAGGGAGGCAGCTGATGGAGACCTAGATCCAACCCATCCACACACTCTCCTAACACAAGAACACCTCACCTCAGGAGGTTGTTCTTCCCCTTGTACTGTTCATCATCAACCCAAGAGGCAATCCACCACACCACACTGGAGTCGGGTATTACACCACAATGGTGGCCTGAACCAGTATAAATCTTGTGTCTCTTGTGTCCCGAGTTTGTCGAGCTAGCCTTAGAGATCGCGAAGTTCTTGGGGGCGCGATCGGTGAGGGAGAGATCTTCGCGCGCACCCCAGTGTTCGAACCTTAAGGGTTTTTCTGGAACCCGAAATCCGACAAATGGTGAGTCTGGTAATCATATGGAAAACCAATATAGAGCAACCAAACTTCAAGTCCAAAAGAAGTGACCCGCATATTCAGAGCAACATCATGAGGGACAAAGGAAATAACAATATGCTCATCAAAATCATCCTCATAAATCTCAAACATGGTGCCGACAAAAGCATCTCTAGCAACCGTATTCACAAAACCAAAGATACCAATTCCAAGCGGATGGTCACCAACCTCAGTTGGAAAGAACTCAGATTCATGAAGCACACCTTCAATGATATGGCGAAGCTCAGCCTTGCGGTGGAAGGGGATGACTCTGTTTGCTTCGGCAATGGCGAGGAAGTCGTGGCATAGTGGAGGAACTGGGCCAATCACCATATAATCCCGCACTTTGTGATCCGGTGCCGTAACTCGACGGTCATGCCCAACAGGAGGGAGAGGATCACATTGACTGGAAAGTTGGCCGTTGTTGGAGCTCAGAGCAGAGGAGCAGGGGAGGGTGCAGAAGGCAAGGTGGAATGCGTATCAGCGCCCCTTGGGAGTGACTTGGGGATCCAACTCCAGGTCCTACCCCAATACCGAATAGTACATGAGGAAACCACATGTCCACTAAGATTACAATTGTTGCATCGGACGGCTCCAGCGCGCAGCTGGGTTACGGGGCCCTGTTTGGTAGGTATGATAATTGCTAGTGCCAGATTGGGTTGAGGATTGATTGGCATTGTGCGATATGCGTGGGATTTTTGTTTCCCTGGTCATTGGACTTCACCCATAGGTAAGTGATCGAAAATTGGAGGTATATTGCCTTGGCCGGGAAAATCAGGATCACTGGTTTCCATACTACAAGAAAATTCCTTAAAAGTGGTAGAGGAAGATGGCGCTGGATAATTAGCAATATTATGGTCCAAAGGAGCCTCTGGAATTAAAATAGTCTTACCGAAGATATTAACCGATTTGGTCGGATCCACTTTGGGCCTCCATCTGTATCGGCCCACCTTGCTGGTGGAACATTGTCTAGTAGTATGGCCCAAGAAAGTGCAAGAGCAACACCAAGAGGCCCCAGGGCAGCAAAATGTGAAGTGGGTTGTAGTACCACATATGTAGCAAAGTGGGCCCTATTGTTGGTCGTCCAATTTAAAATTATCAGAGTCGATCGTATCCGGGGAATCGATCGTACCCGGGGAGATCACATCAATACATGTACATGGTCTATCCCAACAAGACGTACAATACGTACCAGGGCAAGAATCGGCCAAGTGTCCAGTATCATTGCATGAGGCACATAGATTTAATCGCATGTAGATATAGTCCATAGTTGGGACACTGAGAAGCTTCCATATGGTGGCAATGTGTGTGTCTAAATATCCAAAACACCAATAATCCATAATATGTCGAAGAATAATATCCGGGATAGATTGCCAAGATTCCCGCTTGAACCGACAACCTTCAAATTTTATATTAGGTGCAATAACTCCGTCATAATGAGTTGGTGACAGACTGCCAAATGTAATCTCTGTCCTTAATGAAGAACAATTATGTCCCATAGATGGCTCCTTACCAAAAGAATTTGAATGAGCAATATTTGCAGAAAGGTCCTTCATCGGCAAAGGATCTCGAGATGGTGGCTCCGACAAGTTGGCAGCAGCCCGAGGAGCAGCAAAATCGTTTTCTTTAAGTTCAGAATGAGAGCTAGTATCCTTAGAGTGTGCTTCTGCAAAGAACTTGAGCTTTGATTTGATGGCTAATGGAGCACGGGAGGCAACTTCAGGATTGTGGGTGTCAGAATGCCAAAAGTTATCCAAATGAGTTGATCTCACAGCACCTGGCCGGAAAAGTTGAAAGTGGCAGATGAAGTCCGGCCAAATACAGTCCCTGAGGCCATAGATGAAGTGCCCCAATGTATTAGAAGCAACCGAAAATCAATATGATCTCCCTTCAAGATGTTGAACATTGATTCCAGAAGGGATTCCCTCGATACAACATTGGAGCGCAATGGCCACTGATTCTTCTGTAAGAGGAAAGGATGTCTAGGAGAAGTATACGACCAAGAAGAATTCTTTGGTCAATCCAGAGGGGGAGAAGTGGACAGGAGATCCAAAATGTCGACGCACCTGAGCCGCGACCGCAAGGCCGGGGGAGAAATCCCAGTGTATGAGCCCTTCCATGATCTCCTAGGGTAGAGCACGCCATGGTTTGGTGGAGGTGGAGGTGGAGGTGGAGGGGGTGGAGGAGGAAGAGCACGCCATCGAATGAGTGAAGTATGTTGGCCGGAAAAGTATTTTTGGTGTGCCCAATTTTTACACAAGATTGATATAAAAATTTCCCAAGTTGTCCTAATTTTTCAGAATTTTTGCAGTTACAGAAGTATACGAAGTTTCCAGATTATTACGGACTCTTCTAGTTTTTGACAAATTCTGTTTTCTATGTGTTGTTAGCTTATTTTGATGAATCTATGGGTAGTATCAAGGGGTATGAACCGTGGAGAAGTTGGAATACAGTTGATATAACACCAATATAAATTTAGAATGAGTTCACAACAGTACCTAAAGTGGTGATTTATTTTATTATACTAATGGATCTTGCGAGTTTTTTGTTGAGTTTTGTGTTGTGAAGTTTCCTAGTTTTGGGTAAAGACTTGATGGACTATGGAATAAGGAGTGGCAAGAGCCTAAGCTTGGGGATGCCCAAGGCACCCCAAGGTAATATTCAAGGACAACCAAGCATCTAAGCTTGGGGATGCCCCGGATGGCATCCCCTCTTTCATCTTCAATCCATCGGTAAATTTACTTAAGGCTATATTTTTATTCACCACATAATATGTGTTTTGCTTGGAGCGTCTTGTATGATATGAGTCTTTGATTTTTAGTTTGCCACAATCATCCTTGCTGTACACACCTTTTGAGAGGGAGACGCATTAATCGTGAATTTATTAGAATACTCTATGTGCTTCACTTATATCTTTCGAGCTAGGTAGTTTGCTCTAGTGCTTCACTTATAACTTTTTAGAGCACAACGGTGGCTTTATTTTATAGAAATTGATGAACTCTCAAGCTTCACTTGTATGATTTTGAGAGTCTTAAATAGCATGGTAATTTGCTTAGGTTATGAATTTAGTCCTAATATGATAGGCATCCAAGAGGGATATAATAAAAACTTTTGTATAAAGAGCATTGAATATATGAGATGTTTGATTCTTTGCATTATTTTTGAGATATAAGATGGTGATGTCCGAATCATGCTAGTGAGTAATTGTGGATTGGTAGAAATACTTGTGTTAAAAGTTTGTGATTCCCATAGCATGCATGTATGGTGAAGCGTTATGTGATGAAGTCAGAGCATGATTTATTTTTTGATTATCTTTCTTATGAGTGGCGGTCGGGGACGAGCGATGGTCTTTTCCTACCAATATATCCCCCTAGGAGGATGCGTGTAGTACTTTGTTTCGATGGCTAATAAATTTTTGCAATAAGTATGTGAGTTCTTTATGACTAATGTTGAGTCCATGGTTATACGCACTCTCACCCTTCCACCATTGCTAGCCTCTCTACTATCGCGCAACTTTCGCCGTTGCATTAAACTCACCATATACCCTTCCCCAAAATAGCCACCGTACCTACCGATTATGGCATTTCCATAGTCATTCCGAGATATATTGTCATGCAACTTCCACCATTCGGTTTTATTATGACATATACCATCATTGTCAGATTGCTTTGCATGATCACGTAGTTGGCCTAGTATTTGTGGCAAGGCCATTGTTCATATTTTTTTATACATGTCACTCTTGATCATTACACATCCAGGTACACCGATGGAGGCATTCATATAGAGTCATATCTTGTTCTAGTATCGAGTTGTAATTCTTGAATTGTAAGTAAATAAAAGTGTGATGATCATCATTATTAGAACATTGTCCCATGTGAGGAAAGGATGATGGAGGCTATGATTCCCTCACAAGTTGGGATGAGTCTCCAGACTTTATAAAAATTAAAAGAGGCCAAAGAAGCCCAAATAAAAATAGGCCAGAGAAGTCCAAACCAAAAAATGAGAGAAATGAGAGAAGGGACAATGTTACTATCATTTTCCACACTTGTTCTCCGAAACAGCACCATGTTCTTCATGATAGAGAGTCTCCTATTTCGCCATTTTCATATACTAGTGGGAATTTTTCATTATAGAACTTGGCTTGTATATTCCAATGATGGGCTTCCTCAAATTTCCCTAGGTCTTCGTGAGCAAGCAATTTGGATGCACACCCACTTAGTTTCTTTTTGAGCTTTCATACACTTATAGCTCTAGTGCCTCCGTTGCATGGAAATCCCTACTCACTTGCATCGATATCAATTGATGGGAATATACATAGCCCATTAATTTCCCTAGTTTATGTGAGACTTTATCCTTCTTTTTATCTTCTCCACAACCACCATATTCTATTCCACCTATAGTGCTATATCCATGGCTCACGCTCATGTATTGCATGAAACTTGAAAAAGTTTGAGAACACCAAAAGTATGAAACAATTGCTTGGCTTGTCATCGGTGTTGTGCATGATGAAATACTTTGTGTGATGAAGGTGGAGCATATCCAAACTATATGATTTTGTAGGGATAACTTTCTTTAGCCATGTTATTTTGAGAAGACATGATTGCTTTATTATTATTCTTGAAGTATTATCGTTTTTATGTCAATATTAAACTTTTGTTTTGAATCTTATGGATCTGAATATTCTTGCCACAATAAAGAAGATTGCATTAATAAATATGTTAGGTGGCATTCCACATCATCGACGGAGAATTTATAATCCTTATCAGTAACAAAGATAGGTGAAGTAACAAACTTAGGATCATATTTCATTCTTGCATTCGAAGATTTTTCTTTCAGCTTACATAGTAATTTCTTAAGATCATCTCTATCATACAAGCAAGAAATACCCTAGCTATCTCACCATCCATAACATAGCCGTCAAGTATCTTAGGCATTTCAATTCTAGGATAGCTAGGCCCAACAGACGAATCATAATTTTTAGTTTCAATAATTTTATCAGTTTCAGCATTCTCAACTTCTTTAGTTCTAGCAAGTTGTTCATCAAGAAATTAACCTAGTGGCACAACATCATCAAGCAAAGTACTAGCATCATTCATAGCAGAAGTTGCATCATCAATTACTTGCAACATATCAGAATTAATAGCAGGTGGTGGTGTCGCAAGCTTACTTAAAATAGAAGGCGAATCAAGTGCAGAGCTAGATGATAGTTCTTTACCTCCACTCGTCTTAGAGGGAACGATCTTGGTTCTATCATCCTTTAGATTTTATATAGTGATCAAAAGATATAAATCTCAAGTGACTCAGCAATGATGTCAGAAAAAGATCTTGATAACCCACAAGTATAGGGGATTGAAACCATTTTTGAGGGTAGATTATTCAACTCAAATTTATTGATTCGACAAAAGGGGAGCCAAAGAATATTTGCAAGTATTAGCAGTTCAGTTGTCAATTAAACCCCACCTGGAGAACTAAATACCTGCAACAGAGTGATCAATAGCATAGTAATATGACAGTTTGATAGCGGTAGCAGTGATAACAACAATAACGGTAACAGTAACAGTAGCAGTTTTGTAGTGATTATAACAGCTGCAACAACAATGGTAGTAACTTAGCGAAGATCAATATGTGGAATTCGTAGGCATTGGAGCAGTGATGGATAATTATGTTGGATGCCATTCAGCATGTAACAGTCATAACCTAGGGCGACATAGAATTAGCTCCAATTCATTAATGTAATGTAGGCATGTATTCTGTATATAGTCATACGTGCTTGCGATAAGAACAAGCATGGCATCTTAATTTTGTCCTACCCTCCCGTGGCAGCATGGTCCATAAGGAAACTAAGGCCTCCTTTTAATAGAGAACCGAAACAAAGCATTAACACATAGTGAATATATGAACTCCTCAAACCACGGTAATCACCGGAAAGAATCCCGATCATTGTCACTTTGGGGTATGCGGATCATAACACATAATAGGTGTGTATAACTTGCAAGATAGGATCAAGAACACAAATATATTCATGAAAACATAAATGGTTCAAATCTGAAATCATGAAACTCGGGCCCTAGTGAAGCATTAAGCATAGCAAAGTCATAGCAACATCAATCTCAGAACATAGTGGATACTAGGGATCAAGCTCTAACAAAACTAACTCGATTACATGATAAATCTCATCCAATCCATCACCATCCAGCAAGCCTATGAAGGAATTACTCCCTACTGGTGGTGAGCATCATGAAATTGAAGATGGAGGATGGTTGATGATGATGATGGCGTCGAATCACCCTCTTCGGAGCCCCAAATGGACTCCAGATCTGGCCTCCCGATGAAGAACCGGAGGTGGCGGCGGCTCCGTATCGTAAAACGTGATGAAACTTCGTCTCCTTTTTTTCATGGGAAGTCTGAATTTATATTGCCCAGACTAGGGTCAATGGAGCCTCATGGGTCCCACAAGCCACTAGGGTGCGCCCGAGGGGGTGTAGCGCCCAAGATGCGATTCTATCCCAATCACGTGATTAATTCATGATTGGGGCACAATCGCATTTCGAGCGCATAGCAAGGTGGATATCATTACAACATACCATGTACTAAATAGATGAGAATACAGGATAAAGGCTTACACTTGTCGCAAGCTACAACATGAATACAAAAGTTCATCAATACATAGCAATCATCATATAGAAGAGCAGGATCCGACTATGCATGAAATCAAATGAAAAAGAAGAACGACATCCACCCTGCTAATCCCAGGTTCCCAACCCGAAACCTTTCCCATGATCGAAGAAGAAGCAGAAGAACTCCAAACAAGCAAGCATCGCACTCACATCAGATCATCGCATTACCTGTACCTGCAACTGTTGTTGTATTAATATGTGAGCCACGAGGACTCATCAATCCCATTACCGTGGGTATCAAGACTAGCAAAGCTTAATGGGTATGGAATGGATTAAGTGGTGGGGTTGCAGAAAGCACTAAACATTGTATGGAGGCTAACTTACGAGTACAAGAATAAGAAGAGAAACTACGCAGAACGGTCGCAAATTAGTAATGATCAAGAAGTGATCCTCAACAACTTATGAGTCAAACATAACCCCACGGTGTTCTCTTCTCGAACTCACTCGAAAAGAGACGGTCATAGTTACACACACCGTTGGTGTATTTTATTTCAGATCTGGTGTCAAGTTCTCTGCTACCTCTTGAGCATGCGTTGGTTTTCCCTTAAAGAGGAAAGGGTGATGCAGCAAAGTAGCGTAAGTATTTCCCTCAGTTTTGAGAACCAGGATATCAATCTAGTAGGAGACAACGCACAAGTCACCTAGTACCTGCACAAACAATCAAGAACCTTGCAACCAACGCGATAAAAGGGTTGTCAATCCCTTCAAGGTCACTCGCAAAAGTGAGATCTAATAAAGATAGTAAAGTAAATATTTTTGGTATTTTTGTTGTATAGATTGGAAAGTAAAGATTGCAAAATAGTAAACGAGATGCGATGTAAATAAAAGAGATGCAATATAATAAGAAAGAGACCCGAGGGCCATAGGTTTCACTAGTGGCTTCTCTCAACATAGCATGTATTAGGTGGGTGAACAAATTACTGCCGAGCAATTGGTAGAAAAGCGCATAGTTATGAAGATATCTAAGGCAATGATCATGAATATAGGCATCACGTCCGTGTCAATTAGATCGAAACAATTCTGTATCTACTACTATTACTCCACACATCGACCGCTATCCAGCATGCATCTAGAGTATTAAGTTCATAACAACATAGTAACGCATTAAGCAAGATGACATGATGTAGACGGATAAACTCAAGCAATATGATATAAACACCATCTTTTTATCCTCAATGGTAACAATACAATACATGCCTTCCTGCCCCTACTATCACTGGGAAAGGACACCGCAAGATTGAACCCAAAGCTAAGCACTTCTCCCATTGCAAGAAAGATCAATCTAGTAGGCCAAACTAAACCGATAATTCGAAGAGACTTGCCAAGATATCAAATCATGCATATAAGAATTCAGAGAAGAGCCAAATAATTTTCATAGATAATCTTGTTCATAAACCCACAATTCATCAGATCTCGACAAACACACCCCAAAAGAGTATTACATCGAATAGATCTCCAAGAACATCGAGGAGAACTTTGTATTGAGTATCAAAGAGAGAATAAGCCATCTAGCTAATAACTATGGACCCAAAGGTCTGTGGTAAACTACTCACGCTTCATCGGAGAGGCAATGGTGTTGATGTAGAAGCCCTTCGTGATCGATTCCCCCTCCAGAAGATCGCCGGAAAAGGCCCCAAGATGGGATCTCATGAGTACAGAAGGTTGCGGCGGTGAAAAAGTGGTTTCATGGCTCTCTATGATGCTTCTAGGGTATAAGAGTATATATAGGCGAAAGAAGTACGTTGGTGAAGCTATGAGGGGCCCACGGGGGTGGGTGCGTGCCTACCCCACCTGGGCGCACCCTCCTGGCTTGTAGCCGCCTCGTGGAGTCCCAGACTTCTACTCCAAGTCTTCTGGATTACCTTCGGTCCAAGAAAGATCATCACAAAGGTTTCATCCCGTTTGGACTCTGTTTGGTATTCCTTTTCTGCGAAACTCTAAAATAGGCAAAAAAACAGAAACTGGTACTGGGCCTCCGGTTAATAGGTTATTCCCAAAAAAAATATAAAAGAGCATATTAAAGCCCATTAAACATCCAAAACAGATAATATAATAGCATGGAAATATCAAAAATTATAGATATGTTGGAGACGTATCAAGCATCCCCAAGCTTAATTCCTGCTCGTCCTCGAGTAGGTAAATGATAAAAACAGACTTTTTGATGTCGAATGCTACCTATCATAATTATCAATGTAATGTTCTTTATTGTGGCATTGATGTTCAGATCCGAAAGATTCAAAACAAAAGTTTAATATTGACATAAAAATAATAATACTTCAAGCATACTAATAAAGCAATCATGTCTTCTCAAAATAACATGGCCAAAGAAATTTATCCCTACAAAGTCATATAGTCTGGCTATGCTCTATCTTCATCACACAAAATATTGAAATCATGCACAACCCCGATGACAAGCCAAGTAATTGTTTCATACTTTTGATGTTCTCAAACTTTTCAATCTTCATGCAATACATGATCGTGAGCCATGGACATAACACTATAGGTGGAATAGAACGGTGGTTGTGGAGAAGACAAAAAGGAGAAGATAGTCTCACATCAACTAGGCGTGTCGATGGCTATGGACATGCCCATCAATAGACATCAATGTGAGTGAGTAGGGATTGCCATGCAACGGATGCACTAGAGCTATAAGTGTATGAAAGCTCAAAAAGAAACTAAGTGGGTGTGCATCCAACTTGCTTCCTTACGAAGACCTAGGGAATTTTGAGGAAGCCCATCATTAGAATATACAAGCCAAGTTCTATAATGAAAGATTCCCACTAGTATATGAAAGTGACAACATAGGAGACTCTCTATCATGAAGATCATGGTGCTACTTTGAAGCACAAGTGTGGAAAAAGGTTAGTAGCATTTCTCCTTCTCTCTTTTTCTGTCATTTTTTTTATTTGAGCCTTTCTCCCTTTCTTTTTTATGGCCTCTTTTTTTCTTTTTTTTCGTCCGGAGTCTCATCCCGACTTGTGGGGGAACCATAGTCTCCATCATCCTTTCCTCATGTGGGAGAATGCTCTAATAATGATGACCATCACACTTTTATTTACTTACAACTCAAGAATTACAACTCGATACTTAGAACAAAATATGACTCTATGTGAATGCCTTCGGCGGTGTATCGGGATGTGAAATGAATCAAGAGTGACATGTATGCAAGAATTATGAAGGTGGCTTTGCCACAAATACGATGTCAACTACATGATCGTGCAAAGCAATATGACAATGATGAAGCGTGTCATAATAAACGGAATGGTGGAAAGTTGCATGGCAATATATCTCGGAATGGCTGTGGAAATGCCATAATAGGTAGGTATGGTGGCTGTTTTGAGGAAGGTAAATGGTGGGTTTATGGTACCGGCAAAAGTTGTGCGGTACTAGAGAGGCTAGCAATGGTGGAAGGGTGAGAGTGCGTATAATCCATGGACTCAAATTAGTCATAAAGAACTCACATACTTATTGCAAAAATCTATTAGTTATCAAAACGAAGTACTACGCGCATGCTCCTAGGGGTATAGATTGGTAGGAAAAGACCATCGCTCGTCCCTGACCACCACTCATAAGGAAGACAATCAAAAAATAATTCATGATCCGACTTCATCACATAACAGTTCACCATACGTGCATGCTACGGGAATCACAAACTTTAACACAAGTATCTCTCAAATTTACAACTACTCAACTAGCATGACTCTAATATCACCATCTTCATATCTCAAAACAATCATAAGGAATCAAACTTCTCATAGTATTCAATGCACTTTATATGAAAGTTTTTATTATACCCATCTTGGATGCCCATCATATTAGGACTAATTTTATAGCCAAAGCAAATTACCATTCTGTTCTAAAAGACTCCCAAAATAATATAAGTGAAGCATGAGAGATCAATAATTTCTATAAAATAAAACCACCACCGTGCTCTAAAAAGATATAAGAGAAGCACTAGAGCAAAATTATCTAGCTCAAAAGATATAAGTGAAGCACATAGAGTATTCTAATAAATTCCGATTTATGCATGTCTCTCCCAAGAGGTGTGTACAGCAAGGATGATTGTGGTAAACTAAAAATCAAAGACTCAAATCATACAAGACGCTCCAAGCAAAACACATATCATGTGGTGAATAAAAATATAGCCTCAAGTAAAGTTACCGATAGACGAAGACGAAAGTCTGGGGCATCCCCAAGCTTAGGCTTTTGGTTGTCCTTGAATTTTACCTTGGGGTGCCTTGGGCATCCCCAAGCTTAGGCTCTTGCCACTCCTTATTCCAAAATCCATCAAATCTTTACCCAAAAACTAGAAAACTTCACAACACAAAACTTCAACAAAAAATCTCATGAGCTCCGTTAGTATAAGAAAATAAACCACCACTTTAAGGTACTGTAATGAACTCATTCTTTGTTTATATTGGTGTTAAACCTACTGTATTCCAACTTCTGTATTGTTCATACCCCTCGATACTACTCATAGATTCATCAAAATAAGCAAACAACACACGAAAAAAAGAATCTGTCAAAAACAGAACAGTCTGTAGCAATCTGGAGATTTCGAATACTTCTGTAACTCCAAAAATTCTGAATAGGACGACCAGGATAAAAAGTATATTGATCTATTGCAGTTGTAATTGGTCTTTTATCGCTCTTTGGTAAAAAATGATAATTATTTTCGTGAGCACATACTTTCTGTTTTTATCAGCAAGATCAAACAACAATCACCCAAGAAGATCCTAAAGGATTTACTTGGAACAAACACTAATTAAAACATAAAAAACAAAATCATAACAGAAGCTAGATGAATTATTTATTACTAAACAGGAACAAAAGGCAAAGAACAAAAATAAAATTGGGTTGCCTCCCAACAAGTGCTATCGTTTAACGCCCGTAGCTAGGCATAAAAACAATAAGAGATCTAGGTATTGCCGTCTTTGGTATGCAATCCATAAGTGGCTCTCATAATAGATTCATAAGTCAATTTAATTTTTTTCCAAGGAAAGTGTTCCATGCCTTTTCTTAATGGAAATTGGAATCTAATATTTCCTTCTTTCATGTCAATAATTGCACCAATCATTCTAAGGAAAGGCCTACCAAGAATAATAGGACATGTAGGATTGCAATCTATATCAAGAACAATGAAATATATGGGCACATAATTTCTATTTGCAACAATAAGAACATCATTAATCCTTCCCATAGGTTTCTTAATGGTGCAATCCGCGAGATGCAAATTTAAAGAACAATCAACAAATTCTCGGAAACCTAGCACATCACATAAAGTTTTTGGAATCGTGGAAACACTAGCACCCAAATCACATAAAGTATAGCATTCATAATATTTAATATTAATTTTAATAGTAGGTTCCCACTCATCATTAAAATTTCTAGGGATCGAAACTTCTAGTTTAAGCTTTTCTTTATAGGATTGCATTAAAGCATCAACGATATGTTTAGTAAAAGCTTTATTTTGATTATAAGCATGAGGAGAATTTAACACGGATTGCAACAAGGAAATACAATCTATCAAAGAGCAATTATCATAATTAAATTCCTTGAAATCCAAAATAGTGAGTTCATTGCTATGTAAAGTTTTGACCTCTTCAATCCCACTTTTATTAATTTTTGCATCAAGATCTAAAAACTTCGAATCATTGGGACACCTTTTAACTAAAGTTGACTCATCTCCAGTCCCATCTTTATCAAGATTCATATTGAAAACAAATATTTAATAGGAGTCACATCAATCACTTTTAGATCTTCATCATTATTATCATGTAAACTAGAAGAACACGCTTTCACAAAACAATCTTTTTTAGCATGCATCCTAGCGGTTCTTTCTTTGCACTCATTAATGGAAATTCTCATGGCTTTGAGAGACTCATTGATGTCATGCTTAGGTGGAATAGATCTAAGTTTTAAAGAATCAACATCAAGAGAAATTATATCCATGTTCCTAGCTAACTCATCAATCTTAAGCAAATTTTTTTCAACCAAAGCATTGAAATTCTTTTGCGAACTCATAAATTCTTTAACACTAGTCTCAAAATCAGAGGGCAGCTAGTTAAAATTTTCATAAGAGTTGTTGTAGGAATTACCATAATTATTAGAGGAATTACTAGGAAACGGCCTGGAATTAAAGTTTCCTCTATACGCGTTGTTACCAAAATTATTCCTACCAACAATATTCACATCCATATATTCATTATTATTCTCAATCAAAGTGGACAAAGGCATATCATTAGGATCGGAAGAAACACTTTTATTAGCAAAGAATTTCATAAGTTCATCCATCTTTCCACTCAAAACATTAATCTCTTCAATCGCATGAACTTTTTCACTAGTGGATCTTTTGGTGTGCCATTGAGAATAATTAACCATGTTATTGTCTAGGAGTTTAGTAGCTTCTCCTAAAGTGATTTCCATAAAAGTGCCTCCCACGGCCGAATCTAAAACATTTCTAGAAGCAAAATTCAATCCGGCATAAATTTTTTGTATAATCATCCACAAATTCAAACCATGTGTAGGGCAATTACGTATCATTAATTTCATCCTCTCCCAAGCTTGTGCAACATGCTCATGATCAAGTTTCTTAAAATTCATAATATCGTTCCTAAGAGAGATGATCTTAGCGGGAGGAAAATACTTAGAGATAAAAGCATCTTTGCACTTATTCCATGAATCAATACTATTTTTAGGCAAAGAAGAAAACCAAGTTTTAGCACGATCTCTAAGAGAAAACAGAAATAGCTTAAATTTAGCAATATCATTATCCACATATTTATTCTTTTGCATATGACACAAATGAACAAAGTTGTTTAGATGGGTAGCGGCATCTCCAGTAGGAAGGCCAAAAAATATATCTTTCGTAAGAAGATTCAACAAAGTGGTATTAATTTCACAAGATTCAACATCGGTAGTAGGAGCAATCGGAGTGCTAATAAAATCATTGTTGTTGGTATTGGAAAAGTCACACAATTTAGTATTATCTTGAGCCATCGTGACAAACAATCAATCCAACACACAAGCACACAAGAAGCAAGTGAAAAGAGACGAACGAAAAAGGGGCAAAGAAAAGGAAAAAGTTTGCAAAAATCATTTTAGAAGTGGGGGAGAGGAAAACGAGAGGCGAATGGCAAATAATGTAATGCGAGGGAGAAGAGTTTATGATGGGTACTTGGTATGTCTTGACTTGGCGTAGATCTCCCCGGCAACGGCACCAGAAATCCTTCTTGCTACCTCTTGAGCATGCGTTGGTTTTCCCTTGAAGAGGAAAGGGTGATGCAGCAAAGTAGCGTAAGTATTTCCCTCAGTTTTGAGAACCAAGGTATCAATCCAGTAGGAGACAATGCACAAGTCACCTAGTACCTGCACAAACAATCAAGAACCTTGCAACCAACGCGATAAAGGGGTTGTCAATCCCTTCACGGTCACTTGCAAAAGTGAGATCTAATAAAGATAGTAAAGTAAATATTTTTGGTATTTTTGCTGTATAGATTGGAAAGTAAAGATTTGTAGGATCTAAAGTATGTATAGAGGGGGGTGATTAGACTACTTGACCAAATAAAAATCTAGCCTTTTCCCAATTTTAAGTCTTGGCAGATTTTAGTAACTTAGCACTAGTCAAGTAAACAACCTACACATGCAAGTCTAAGAGTATAGCAGCGGAATGTAAACCATTGCACATGAAGGTAAAGGGAGGAGTTTGGAGGGAGCAAACGCAATGTAGACACGGAGATTTTTGGTGTGGTTCCGATCGGTGGTGCTATCGTACATCCACATTGATGAAGACTTCAACCCATGAAGGGTAACGGTTGCGCGAGTCCACGGAGGGCTCCACCCACGAAGGGTCCATGAAGAAGCAACCTTGTCTATCCCACCATGGCCATCGCCCACGAAGGACTTGCCTCGCTATGGTAGATATTCATGAAGTAGGCGATCTCCTTGCCCGTACAAACTCCTTGGTTCAACTCCACAATCTTGATGGAGGCTCCCAAGTGACACCTAACCAATCTAGGAGACACCACTTTCCAAAAGGTAATAGATGGTGTGTTCATGATGAACTCCTTGCTCTTGTGCTTCAAATGATAGTCTCCCCAACACTCGACTCTCTCTCTCACTGATTTAGATTTGGTGGAAAGATGATTTGAGTGGAAAGCAACTTGGGGATGGCTAGATATCAAGATTTATGTGGTTGGAGTGGAAGATCTTGATCTCCACACAAGTGTAGGTGGTTCTCTCTCAGAAAATGAAAGTTGGAAGTGTAGGCATGTTCTGATGGCTCTCTCCATAAATGAAGAGTGGGTGGAGGGGTATATATAGCCTCCACACAAAATCTAACTGTTACACACAATTTACCAAACTCGGTGAGACCGAATCATGAAACTCGGTCGGACCGATTTAGTTCAAAATGTGAACGTTAGGAATTTCGGTGGGACCGACATGTGAACTCGGTGGAACCGATTTCATTAGGGTTAGGGCATAACGTAATCTCGGTGGGAACGATTTCATTAGGGTTAGGGCATAACATAATCTCGATGAGACCGATTACACAAACTCGGTGGAACCAATTTTGGTAATAAGCTAGCCAGAAGGTTGGTCAGGCAAACTCGGTGGGACCGATCGCTCATCTCGGTTAGACCGAAATCATTACGAAGGGGAAACGGAGAGTTTGCATTGCGAACTCGGTGGGACCGATCGCTCATCTCGGTTAGACCGAAATGTTACGAAGGGGAAACAAAGAGTTTTCATTGCAAACTTGGTGGGACCGATCGCTCATCTCGGTTAGACCGAAATGTTACGAAGGGAAACAGAGAGTTTTCCATCCCATCTCGGTGAGACCGAGATCCCTATCTGTGAGACCGAAAAGACTAGGGTTTTGTGGCAGTGGCTATGTCAACTGAGCTCGGTGGCGCCGGATGGAAAGTTCTGGTGGGCCCGAGTTTGACTTTTGGTTTCAGACATATGTGGATATGAGAAAGTGGTTGAGGGTTTTGGAGCATATCACTAAGCATTTTGAGCAAGTAACCCATTAAGCAACACCTCATCCCCTTTTAATAGTATTGGCTTTTCCTATGGATTCAGTGTGATCTTGGATCACTAAAAGTTAAAATGTAGAGTCTAGAGCTTTAGAGCTTGAGCCAATCTTTTGTCCTTAGCATTTTGAGGTGTCCACATTTCTAATCCATGCCATGCCAATCATTGAGCTTTCCTGAAATATTTATCTTGAAATAGTATTAGCTCAATGAGCTATATGTTGTTAGGAATTACCAAAACCACCCAGGGATAGTTGCACTTTCAATCTCCCCCTTTTTGGTAATTGATGACAACATATAGATCAAAACTTCGAAAAATGATTATAAGATTGAAATACGTCATCGCTTTGACAAGTATGTGATAAGCAAGAGCTCCCCCTAAATTTGTGCATTATTTAAAATTTGCTTTTGAATGCAAATGCACAATCGATTAGGATCATGGGTTACTCTTCCATGTCACATACATCTTGCTGGAGCGCTCAAAATTATATAACTTAAAAGCATGCACTCATCACCAAGCAAAGTGAATGACCATATAAGAATATAAAGGATAATATCATCCAAGCAAGCATTACGGTAGCATATGATCAAACACATGATCAAACAGGTATCTCACATAGACAAAGACATAGTGTATCAACCAAGCGCATAAAGAGGTTCAACCAAAACCAAGAGAGATAAAAAGCAACACACTCTCTCTCAAAGCCTATGATCTATACATATTTCTCCCCCTTTGGCAACAAGTTACCAAAAAGTTTGAAAATGCATAGTGCTATGCATCTCTCAGGCTCGGTCTTCGGGAGGTGGTGTAGAGAGAACTCCAAGGACGAAGGCATCTGTCGATGTAGTTGGAGCTGATGGAGTGGTTGCTGGAGGTGGTACTCTGGTGCTGACAGAGTAGTTCTAGAGACTGGTACTGGCACTCTTGCAGATCTCTGACCTCGGGGCACATGCTGAAATGCATCAGTAGTTGCCTTCCCTCTCCACTCTTCTACTTCCTCCTGGAGCTGCTCAACTACAGTCTGTATCTCAGTTACCTTGAGGTCAAGATCATAGAATTTTGTCTCAACAATCCTCTCTAGGCTCTCCTGATTCCGAGTCGGGGTGGCCAAGCCCTTCTCAATCCTCAGTGTAGCTTGAATCGGATAGCCTAATTGATCTTGTTTTGACTTGAGGAACACCTGAGATGCTTCCTCTGCACTTGGCATCCTTATAGCTTTCTCTGCCTTAGCTTTGGCTCTCTTCTCTTGTGCTTGGACCGAAGATGATTCCTCCTCATTCATCATAATTGTGTTGTCTTCAAATTCAGGATAAAGGGGTAGATGCTCCTTGTCCAACAAGTATGTTCATGTGCCCATCTTAGAATTGATGAGCTCCTGAATATGTGGAGCATACCCACAACTTCTCTTTTGGTCAGCAGCAGTCCTCTTGATTGTCTCTACAATCAGGCTCATGACCTTGAACTTCTGAGGGACATCAAAGATTTGCAGCATGTTGATGGAATGTCCTCCGATCATCTTGTGATCTCCTGACTTGGGTAGCAATGTGTGCCTTAGGATCCAGTTGATGGTAGGAAGACCAGACAACAAGTAATGTACAGATCCAAGCTTGTGAGTCTCCAAAGCTTTGTCAGGGATCTCTTTGTACATGTTTGCCATGGAGTTGTGGTATTTCTTCTTCTTGGCATATACATCCAAGTCATCCTCATGTTCCTCTGGTGCATTGATCATCTTGCCCATTCTTCAACAGTGAATTGGTACCTAGTACCTTCAGACATCCACATGATCTTCCCATCTGGGTAAAAGTGAGCAGTGGAGTAAAACTGTATGATCAGCTCATCATTCCATTTTGTGAGCTTCTGTCCAACAAACTCATCTACTCCACATGCTTTGAAGCTGTCATATACTCCTGGGAAGTGATCTTCATTCTCCTTGATGAATTCCCAATCAACCCATGTCAAGTCACAAACAATGGGCTTCTTGTCAAGAAAAATAGTTTCATAGAAGTCTTGCTATTCTTTTGTGTGGAACCTGTAGTCAACTGCAGTCCTTCTTCTCACAGCATAGGGATCATACTATCTCCACAATCTCAATCTAGCATCTTTCTGATATGCATGTCTTCAGCCACTAGATGAGTATCATTGTGGTCTGGGATCTTGGGTTTCAATTTTCTCAAAACAAGAGACTCATCATCCTCATCTTCAGCTTGAGGCACTGGGCCTTGTTCTTTTCTTCTGCGGGAATACTTCTAGTGTTTCTCTTTGGCTTCTGAGCTTGATCTTTGGGAGCAGACTTGGGCTTTGATGTTGTAGCCACTGACTTAATTGCATCTCCCATAAGCTTCTGAGCTTTGGGTGGTGGAGCATCCTCTTCCTCTTCCTCTTCATCTGCGGGATCCTTGAACATGGGTGATCTCCCTAGAACTCTGGCAGTGGTCTTCTTGACCCTGTCCTTTCTTGTCTTGCCTTCTCTAGCCTCTTTGGGTTCAAGAGTGAACTCCATAGTTTCTTCCAAGGCTACTTTCCTAGGCTTGGATGTTGGCATTCTCTTGGCAGGTGCCTTCTTGTGCATCCCTGGCTTTGTTGTAGTAGCTGAGCCATACTCCTTCTTCAACACTTTCCTCTTTGAGGTAGCCTCATCCTCAACAGCCACATAGTCTTCATCCTCAGAGCCTGACGTTTTCTTCTTCCTTGTCCTGGTGGCTACCTTAGGCAAGCTCCTAGGAGTGCTCTTGATGCCATCATTGGAGGTGCTTGATGGATCTGAGCCCTCACTTAAATGCACATGTTCCTTAGATTTGTTCTGAATGTCACTCTGGTCAAACATGTTGGAAATCACTGACAGCAAACCCTGTGAATAGATGTAGATGAGGTAGAGTGGATGAGCATCACAAAGTGCAGAGTTTTTGCAAAACAGATGACTTAAAAACTTAGTTTTAGTTCTCCACAGAAAGCATTTCGGAGCTACCGATTAGATAAACTCGGTGATACTGAAGCAGCTTTTGGAACCTAAACTATTGAACTCGGTCAGACCGAGTCACAGTTCGGTGGCACCGAGACTGCTAGGGTTTCACAGAGAATAGAACTCGGTCACACCGATTTGCAATTTTTGGTCGGACCAAAAATGCATGTGCTATCGACTAAGCCAAATCGGTGAGACCGATTTCTACAATTCGGTCGGTCCGAGATGAGTCCGGCGGAGACCTAACCCTAAATTTTCAAATCCAATCTAATCTAAAGGAAGTTTGCAGTGGATGGATTGTTTGCATACGTGGTCATGATCATGGCAAAGTAATGTGTTATGAATCGGAGTCGGGAAATAGCACAAAGAGTCGAACTCATACCCTAGTTTGGCGGGAGTTCGCTACGGCGACAATGGCGGAGCAGAATTCCGTTGACAGCGACGGAGACCAGCGGCGAGAGGTTGCTGGCGGCGAGGAGACGATCCGGAGACCCGAGGAGGCAGACCAGGACATGCGGGGGTGAAGAGTTTTGGAGAAATTTCCAAAATTCAACCCGTCGGTATATATATCCTGACCCTGTCGGTGTGACCGAGTGGAACAACTCAGTGGCACCGAGATGCAGAATCGCGAGCGGTTACTGCAACTTGGTGTGGCCGAACAGTTCAAATTGGTTGCACCGAGATGGAAAACCTAGATCAACTTAGTGAACTCGATGTGACCAAAGTGGATGACTCGGTCATACCGAAATGCACAAAGAGGTTTTGTAAGTTTAATTCTATGACGAATCGGGGACTTCGAGTGCTCCTCACACAGAGTGGTTCGAATCTGACTTGATCAAACTTTGTGATGTAGCATGAATAGAGTTTGAGATGGGAAAAGCATAGATAGCTAGAGGAGGTTCTTAGGCATTCTTGTCCATCCACTTGGCAAAAAGAGAAAAACGCCAAACAATCAATACAACAAGTGGATGTCCTCGAATGAGTAAAATGTGCAACCAACATGCTCACACAATAAAATGGCAAATGAAATATGTGGCAAAGGATGCACAAACACTCTAGCATCTATCAAGCAATTGGCGATGATTAGGTCATCCGTATATGAGTATATTGACTGAGGAGTCAAATGAGAACATTTCATCATTGGTCATACTCATCATTTAAGCACAAGTGGGGTTGCCAATTTTACATAAAGCATAGTTGTGTTCACACCATTAGAGTTGCTTTAGCTCAAATGATTAGAGTAAAGCTCCCCCTAGATGTGATATCCCCCCTAAGAGGGATGAATTAGCCTTGGGTTTTGTCGATGATGACTTCATGTTGGTGTTGAAGATGTAGATGCTCAATGTAGATGTAGATCATTTGGAGCAATCCATTAGAGTGAGTTGTACTTTCAATACCTACACGGGTTAGTCCCACAAGGAACAAACAAGGATATCCATAGACATAGAGTGTTTCTCACATAAGATGATGTCCATGAAAGCATTAGGTTACCTTGTCCCTTGTCTTATCAACAAGAGGTTTTGTGACTCCTTGAACTAGTGCAAGATATGGAAGTTGTTTGCACGTGTTCTTGCCAAAAGATATGAGTGAAGTGTTGGCGGAGTCACCCTCAAGAACTCTCTAGTCCTTTTTCTTCGGGATCTATACCATCTTGATGGGAATCCTTGGAGTTGTAATCATACTTGATGAAGTTGAACTTGATGTAGTCTTGGGAACCCACTTGACGAAGACTTTGGGAGCTTCTTCAAATGCATCAATCTCCTCTTGAAGCTTGTCCTTGCCTTTTTGCTTGTGGTCTTGTGGTGGAAGATCATATTGAGCTTGTGTTCCTTGGAAAGAAGTAGGATCATACTTCCCTTATTGAGGAACAAACTTTGTCTTGGGGTATTGATCTTCTTCCCACTCAACTCCATTGGCATTGAACTTTCGTTCAAAATCAATGCCTTGATTCTTCCGGTGTCTTCCTTGCTTGCGTACAATTTGCTCAAATTGCTTACTTTCGGCAAGGATCTTGTAAACACCTTTCCCTATAATTCCCTTTAATAAGCTATTTTGTTGCTCAAGTGTAACTTGGCTAGGAGAATCATTAGTGGAATCACGAGAACTACTAGAAGCAACAACATTGGGTTTAGCATGATTATTGTTACTACTAGAAGAAGAATCTTTCTTACTCTTGTTGCTAGATTTAACTTGTGGCATGTAAGTAGACAAGAGTAAACCCTTGGCAATGTAAGAAGAACTTTTCTTGTGAAGATCATCATTGATCGCTTTTAAGAACCCATGCTCTTGCTCAAGGTTGAGCTTTTCGAAGCATAACTTCTCATGAGTCTTTAAAAGCTCTCGATGATTTTCCAAGGTAGTTTCATGAGCTAACTTAAGAGTGTTTAGTTCTTTAGTTAGACACTCAATCTCCTTCTTATCATTGTTATTCGTTTTATCTTGATTAGCATGATTAATAGCAAGTTCATCATAGTTTTCATCACTACAATTGTCAAGAAGTAAATCATCATCACCTAGAAAATCATCTTCATCACTATTGAAATCAACATACTCAGGGTGTGATACCTTTGGGCCTTTAGAGATGAAGCATCTTCCAATTCCTTCATTTGGTGACTCAAATATGTCGTAGGAGTTGGTTGACACAAGTGCTAGACCGGAAACACCTTCATCTTGAGTATATTCGGGGTCAGAGTGATAACTTCTCTCGGAGTGATTGTCGGAGTCGGAGCCGGATACCCATTCACCAACATGAGCTTGATGTCTTCGTTTTGTGTAGCTCCTTTATGATTTGTCCTTCCTTTCTGAATCCTTGCTTCTCCGTGATGTTGTTCATTTATAACGGTCATCTCTACTCCTTCTCTCTCTTGGTGGTGATTCTTCTCTTCTACTTCTTCTTTTGGGAGAATCTTATCTTCTTTTGTAGGGAGCCGTACACTGATTAGAGTAGTGTCCGGGTCTTCCACAATTGTAGCAATTATGTTCACGACTTGAAGATCTTTTGTCATTGTAGGACCTTGACTTGGAACTTCTTTCCTTGCTTCTACTCTTGTAGAACTTGTTGAAATTCTTCACCATTAGGCTCAATTCTTCATTGAAGGCTTGTTTCTCACTTGATGATGTGGGAGCATCACATGAGGCTTTGTAGGCACCACTTGACTTGTTGTGAAGATCTTCCTTATCCTTGAGTGAAATCTCATGAGCAACAATTCTTCTAATGACTTCCATTGGCTTGAGATCTTGGTACTTAGGCATCATTTGGGTCAATGTGCACATGGTATCATATTTTCCATCCAAGGCTCTTAGGATCTTATTGATGATGAATCTATCGGTCATCTCTTTACTTCATAAGCCGGCAATCTCATTTGTGATGAGAGCAAGCCTAGAGTACATTTCAGCGACACCTTCACCATCCTTCATTTTGAACTTGCCAATTTGACTTTGAAGAACATCCAATTTGGATTCCTTGACGGAGTCGGTACCTTCATGCATATCAATCAAAGTATCCCAAATTTCCTTTGCATTCTCAAGACGGCTGATTTTGTTGAATTCTTCGAGGCACAACCGTTGAAGAGAATATCACAAGCTTGAGCATTGTATTGCAGCATCTTAAACTCTTCCGCGCTAGCTTCACGGTTCGGTTCTCTCCCATCAAAGAATTCACCTTGCAAGCCAATACACACAATAGCCCAAACAACGGGGTTATGTCCAAGAATATGCATTTTCATCTTGTGCTTCCAACTAGCAAAAATTGTACCATCAAAGTAAGGACCTCTACGGTGATAATTTCCCTCGCTAGACGCCATACTCTCCTAGGTTGTGAAACCAAGGCTAGGATCACCAAAAGCTATGGAAATCAAGGCAAATGGAGACCAAAGCTCTGATACCACTTGTAGGATCGAAAGTACGTCTAGAGGGGGGGGGGGTGATTAGACTACTTGACCAAATAAAAATCTAGTAGTTTCTCAATTTTAAGTCTTGGCAAATTTTAGAAACTTAGCATAGTCAAGTAAACAACCTACACATGCAAGTCTAAGAGTATAGCAGCGGAATGTAAAACATTGCACACGAAGGTAAAGGGAGGAGTTTGGAGGGAGCAAACACAATGCAGACATGGAGATTTTTGGCATGGTTCCGATAGGTGGTGCTATCATACATCCACGTTGATGGAGAGTTCAACCCACGAAGGGTAACGGTTGCGCGAGTCCACGGAGGGATCCACCAACGAAGGGTCCACGAAGAAGCAACCTTGTCTATCCCACCATGGCCATCGCCCACGAAGGACTTTCCTCGCTATGGTAGATCTTCATGAAGTAGGCGATCTCCTTGCCCGTACAAACTCCTTGGTTCAACTCCACAATCTTGACGGAGGCTCCCAAGTGACACCTAACCAATCTAGGAGACACCACTCTCCAAAAGGTAATAGATAGTGTGTTGATGATGAACTTCTTGCTCTTGTGCTTCAAATGATAGTCTCCCCAACACTCGACTCTCTCTCACTAATTTGGATTTGGTGGAAAGATGATTTGAGTGGAAAGCAACTTGGGGATGGCTAGAGATCAAGATTTATGTGGTTGGAGTGGAAGATCTTGATCTCAACACAAGTGTAGGTGGTTCTCTCTCAGAAACTGTAAGTTGGAAGTGTAGGCATGTTTTGATGGCTCTCTCCATAAATGAAGAGTGGGTGGAGGGGTATACATAGCCTCCACAGAAAATCTAACTGTTACACACAATTTAGCAAACTCGGTGAGACCGAATCATGAAACTCGGTCGGACCAATTTAGTTCAAAATGTGAACATTAGGATTTTCGATGGGACCGACACGTCAACTCGGTGGGACTGATTTCATTAGGGTTAGGGCATAACGTAATCTCGGTGAGACCGATTACACAAACTCGGTGGAACCGATTTTGGTAGTAAGCTAGCCAGAAGGTTGGTCAGGCAAACTCGGTGGGACCGATCGCTCATCTCGGTTAGACCGAAATCATTACGAAGGGGAAACAGAGAGTTTGCATTGCGAACTCGGTGGGACCGATCGCTCATCTCGGTTAGACCGAAACATTACGAAGGGAAACAGAGAGTTTGCAATTCCATCTCGGTGAGACCGAGATCCCTATCGGTGAGACCGAAAAGACTAGGTGTAACACCCCGGATGTAACTTACCATATTTGTACTCCGACTCTTGCCATTTCCGGCTTTAAGTTATGAGATTCATGGTTGGGTTTTTGCCTTTGTTTTGATTTTGTTCTTGTCATGCATTTCATATCATGTTCATCTTGTTGCATCATGGCATCATCATGTGCATCTTCATCTTAGCATGTTGCATTGTGGCATGTTCTTTGTGGATCCAAGCATCATCTTTTCCCTTCTCCCATCACCACCTCTTCCCCTCTTTTCTTTCTTTGGCAAGTGCACCTCTACCCTCCTCCGTTAATGTTCAACTTTGCCCCAATATTCCATCACCATGCCATAAAGCCCCCTGCCAAATTTCACCTCTTTTGGAATTGATTTGGTTAGGTTAAAAAATGCCTCAAGTTTGAATTGGATTAAAATTTGAATTATTTTTGTTTTCTCTAAAAATGTCCAAACCAATTTAATATAATAGAGCATAATTCCAGGAGCTCGGGGATATCTTTTGTTTCTGCCAAATACCTCTCCTACCTCCCTAGACTTTTCTTTTTCTACAACTGTGAATTTATATTTACAGATTTATGTAAAAGGGGAAGCACTCCTAGTGCAGCAACTTGGGCATTCCCCTCTCCCGCAGCCCAACAGAGCTCACTAACTGCGCCCAGTCAGCCCACGCGTACAGGAGCTTCGTCCTCCTGTACGTCAGTGCATCCAGTGTGTCCACGTCGAACATGGGCGTGATTTGACGGTCGCCCGGCGTCCCTAGCCCATATATATCTTGTCACCGGTGCCCTAGGGTTCCTTCTTGACCGATCCCCCTCCTCTACCGGCCTCACCGCCGCCTAGGTTAGCGCCACACGCCTCGCCCTCGCCCTGCCCACCATGCCCCAGCCGAGCTCGAGCTCAAGCTTGGGGTAGCCTCTCCGACCACGTCCGATCTCTCCTGCCGCTGTGGGGGAGTCCGCCAAGTTCCCCTACGTCTCCTTCCACGACGAACGCGACCTCTATGGCCTCTGGATCGACTTCTCCGACCTGTATTCTTCCTCTTCTCGGATAGCAGCCCCTCCAGGTTCAGAGCCCGTCCATGTCGCCGCAGGCTCGAATCTGTCGTTGTATTGTTGTCCTAGGGTAAGCATGTATACCCAACT
Organism: Triticum aestivum; assembly: GCF_018294505.1. Lineage (NCBI taxonomy): Eukaryota > Viridiplantae > Streptophyta > Magnoliopsida > Poales > Poaceae > Triticum > Triticum aestivum. The sequence goes on from NC_057800.1 coordinate 257,646,187, forward strand.
TCCTCCCCGCTCCTTCCTGTCGTCAATAGATCACCACAGGCGCTGCTTCGATTCAATCTTTCCCGTGCTCTCGGTGCTCCGGCGAAGTTGTAATTGTTTTGGGTAGTTCTTGTCGTGGTCCTGGCTTGCTCGTGCGTTCCCCCAATCCGCCTTGCAACACTCGCCTCAGCGCTTAAGCTAGCACGCTCACGCGCTCCCGCAGTGCAGCAGCCCCGTGCGAGCCCCAGGCCCCGCCTAGCTACCACTTTAGCCACCGAGGCGAGCACGAGCTCGTCCTCGGGAGGGCCCGCACGCGCACATTCCCTTGCTGCTCCACTTGCATGCGTGCCTCCTTGCCCCATCCCGCACGCCCGTCGGTGCTCTGCAGCTGCAGAAGTCGCCGCATTTGCTTGCCGTCGACGCCGGAACTCTGCTGTGCATTCATGCCGTTTTCCAGGACCGGGTTTCTCTTTGTTCAAAGGGAGACTTGCCCCTTCGTGTTCACAGGCCGGGCTTGTAACCCACTGGTTTCTCCCGCACGCTTAGTTGTAGGAGGTCTCGGGTTCGAATTCCCATGGCTACACCTTTTGTTTCCATCATTTTCATCTCAGCAGGTCCAAGCATTGTTCTTATTTGATCTAGCACAGAGCCCATTCTAGATCACTAACACACAGCCAGCGTAGTGGTTAGCGCACTCGTTTCCGTGCGGGAGGAGCTGGGTTAGAGTCCCAGGCGCCCCTATTTTTGCCAACGACTTATCTTATTTTGGAGTCGCTGACAACCGGCCCCCACATGGCATCCACACTCTCCAACCGCCCCCGCATGTCATCCACAGCCCCCCCTCCTTTTTTTCTCTTAGTAACCCCACGGTTTCCATTTCTGGAAAGTAGCACCTTTCCATTTCTGGCCATGGCAAATTCTGCACATTCCATATTGGGATGTTGCCCATTTCTGTTTATTTCCTTTTTAGGCAGTATTTGTTTTTGCATTTTTGTGATGACTTTCCTACACTAACCTAGACATATTATATATGTTTTTGGGGTAGAAAAATCCCACCAATCCCGTGGTGGCATTAGTTTCTGCATTTGAGCAAGTTCATAAACATGCTATTTTACATCATGATGTTGTTTTGTCATTTTCGTGTGATTTAATTCAATCACGCCATGAGGTTGCTTTGCACTTGGATAGCTTCATTTTCATGTCTACTTCATGATAGATTTTGTTCCATGCCATGTCATGCCTTGTAGTGAGTTAATTAAGCTTGTAAAGACGCCATGTTGAATCTGTTTCTGCTATGTCTAGCATTTTCACTAAGTCTTTAAAATTGTTATCTTTTGCATTATTGCCATGTTGTTTTAGTCATGCTCTAGAGGTTTATAGCTTTAGCTCAGTGTTCATCTTTTGTCAAGCATCTTGCGTAGATCACTGTCATATGCCTTGTTGCTATGTTGGAGTGCAGTAGCTTAGTTTATTGTTACATTCTAGATAGCATCGTACTGTTAATCGCAGAATGGTGTCATTATTGTTGTGCTTGCCATTTTTGCAAACCGTGCATCCAATTCCGGTGATCTTTATATCAATTTCGACCAAAATCAACTCACCTTTCCAGTGGCACTCTTGGATTTCCAAGTTGAGGCCAGGTTCAATCATTCCTTTCCAAATCATGCATATGCATCGCATACCGCATCCCGCATATCATACCATGTCTTGCATCATGTTGCTTGAGCATTGCACATGGTTGATTGTGTCTCCCTTTGCTTGTGTCCTTGCTTTGGGTAGAGTCGGGAGGCGAGTTCATGTTCGAGGAGCCCGTTGAGTACATTTACGAGGATCAAGCTTTTCGTCTTCTCGGAGAACTTTGCAGGCAAGATGACCATACCTTCGAAATCACTTCTATCTTTGCTTGCTAGATGCTTGCTCTTTTGCTATGCCTATGTTGTGATACCTACCACTTGCTTATCATGCCTCCCATATTGTTAAGCCAAGACTCTAACCACCTTGTCCTAGCAAACTGTTGTTTGGCTATGTTACCGCTTTGCTCAGCCCCTCTTATAGCGTTGCTAGTTGCAGGTGAAGATTGGAGTTTGTTCCTTGTTGGAACATGGATATTTTGTTGGGATATCACAATATCTCTTATTTAATTAATGCATCTATATACTTGGTAAAGGGTGGAAGGCTCAGCCTTATGCCTGGTGTTTTGTTCCACTCTTGCCGCCCTAGTTTCCGTCATATCGATGTTATGTTCCCGAATTTTGCGTTCCTTACACGGTTGGGTTATAATGGGAATCCCTTGACAGTTCGCCTTGAATAAAACTCCTCCAGCAATGCCCAACATTGGTTTTACCATTCGCCACCTAGCCTCTTTTTCCCTTGGGTTCCACGGACTCAAGGTCATCTTTATTTAACCCCCCCCCCCCCGGGCCAGTGCTCCTCTGAGTGTTGGTCCAAACTAGAGCCCTGTGCAGCGCCCCCTCGGGGAAACTCGAGGTTTGGTTTTAGTTGTACGGAGCGCTCATCTGAGTGTGCCCTGAGAACGAGATATGGGTAGCTCCTATCGGGATTTGTCGGCACATTCGGGCGGTGTTGTTGAACTTGTTTTACCATTGTCGAGGATGTCTTGTAACCGGGATGCCGAGTCTGATCAGATTGTCTTGGGAGAAGGAATATCCTTCGTTGACCGTGAGAGCTTGTGATGGGCTAAGTTGGGACACCCCTGCAGGGATTTGAACTTTCAAAAGTCGTGCCCGCGGTTATGGGCAGATGAGAATTTGTTAATGTCCGGTTGTAGAAAACCTGAAACCTAACTTAACTAAAATGCATCAACCGCGTGTGTAGCCGTGCTGGTCTCTTTCCGGCGGAGTCCGGGAAGTGAACACGGTGTTGGAGTTATGCTTGGACGTAGGTTGTTCTAGGATCACTTCTTGATCATAGTTGTTCGACTATGCTTTGCCTTCTCTTCTCGCTCTCATTTGCGTATGTTTAGCCACCAGATATGCTAGTCGCTTGCTGCAGCTCCACATCATACATTTACCCTTCCTATAAGCTTAAATAGTCTTGATCGCGAGGGTGTGAGATTGCTGAGTCCCCGTGACTCACAGATACTTCCAAAAACCAGTTTACAGGTGCCGATGATACCGAGCAGGTGACGCAACCAAGCTCAAGGAGGAGCTCGATGAAGATCTTGTCCTTGGTGTTGTTTCGTTCTAGTTGATTAGTAGTGGAGCCCAGTTGGGGTCGATCGGGGATCTGTGTAGCATTTGGGGTAGTCTTCTTTTATTTTGGTTCCGTAGTCAGACCTTGAGTGTATTTGGATGAATGTAATGCTTTATTCATGTATTGTGTGAAGTGGCGATTGTAAGCCAACTATGTATCTCTATCCCTTATGTATTACATGGGTTTTGTGAAGATTACCTCACTTGCGACATTGCTTTCAATGCGGTTATGCCTCTAAGTCATGCTTCGACATGTGGGAGATATAGCCGCATCAAGGGCGTTACAAGTTGGTAATCAGAGCCTTCCCCGACTTTAGGATCCCCCTGCTTGATCGAATCGCTGGCGTTGTTGAGTCTAGAAAAATGTTTTGAGTCTTTTAGGATTATATATATCGGAGAGTAGGATTCTTTTTACTCCTCAGTCCCTTCGTCGCTCTAGTGAGGCATCCCGACGTAGAGTTTTGACTCTTCTCTTCTCAAATTTCACTAAAGAAAAATTTAGGATCACGCGGGTATCTTGGAATCATTCCGATGGTTTTGTGATGAGAACATTGTTCTTGGTGCCTCCTGTCATTTAGGGGTTGTGGCAGTGTCCCGGGGAGTTGAGCTCCGAGGTGTTGTCATCACAATTTTATCATTGCAGTTCTGGAATACCTGAGTTTCGCCGCATCGAAAATCTCTTTTATGCAGTTGTTGGTGAGATAACCTCGACGCCACCCAGTACTGAGGCGGGAGTTCGGGAGTATTGCCATAACTCGTATAACGGATGCTTTTCGAAGGTTGAGGTAAATGATTTCCGAAGGTTTCTTGGTTATGTGTTGAAGGATGGATACAACCAGATGTAGGATTTGCTAGTTTTGGGTGAGATATTATGCTTCCCCTGTATCCCCAACACCTGATTGCATAACCGGAAAGTTTCGGGAGTTTATAAGTGGGAATTCAAGTAGATCTTAGGATATCTTTCCGAGAGATGTATGATATGAAATTGGGGTTCGACGTCTAGTGGTCCGCCTATCCACCGTTGGTTTTACAGTGGTCTCGTTGTGTCTTAAAGAGTCCTTGGCTATGCTGACTCGGGGACGCTTCATATGTCATGTGCACTGCCTTGTACATGATGGTGCTGTACGATCGAGCCCGTGTAGGCCCCACCAAAAAAACTTCGGACGAAATCTCTATCATATGTTTGTTCCGGCTTATATTGCAAGCCAATCCTTTGTTTTGTTTTCAGTTGTGGTATTCGATTTGCTTCGAAGTCAAATGTTGATTCCATACCTTTTCCTAAGCGGTATTCTCATATTTCTATGTGAATACTAATCCTTCATGATAATCAAGATTGTCTTGCCAATCCTTTCAACCGGTGTGCTTCTCTTCAAGCGGATCCGTCCATTTTCAACATCCTCAAGATTCAATCTAAGCTCTCTCAACGTTGTTTGCTTCATCCGTTCCAAGTTGCTTTTGTTTTACCCGCCCTCCCACCCTTTTTCTTCAAGGAATCCGATGTCTTAATCAAGTATCCTTTTATTCTTGTGAAGTCTCTCCATCCTTTTCCGTCAATATTCTTATCCGGTGATTCTCATGAAGATACTAACGGAGCTTCAAGTTATCATTCTTTGTTTCTTCTCTTCTCTAGGGGTTTCAATTCAAGCTTTGTCGATCATATCCCTTTCCTCGTTTCAAATGCTTTTTCATGCCGGTGCACCTCTTAATCATCCATTTCTCGCTATTCAATTATTCCGGAGTGCTAAAGATATCTCAGAAGGATCATCTTGTCATTCAAGATCCGTTCAACCTATTTCGAGGTTGTTATCTCATTCAAGCCATTTAAATCAACCGGTGCAATCTCTCTTCAAAATCGTTCAACGGTGTATCTTTTCAGTGGGCCCTAATCCACAGGTCTTTTCCCAGGATCTTACCTGACTCTTCTAATTCTTTTACCGGAGCTATTCTCAAATCTTTCAAATTGTGATGTAAGAATGAATTGTCATCAGTCATATGCCTTCTCCAAGATCTTTCAAATTCTTTTCATCGTCGGTTCAACCTTTCCATTCTTTATCCCGGAGTGCCTCAAAAATTCTCAGTGGTGTTTTCTCGTTATCTTTCTCTGCATTTGAAGACCGAAGAAGATTTTTTTCCTCCATATCTTACTCCATTATCTTCTAGATTCGTGGTTCTAGCTTATTGTCATCCTCTCATAATTATTTTCGATTGTGAGAATTCTTTTCACCCATCCAGAGCAATTTAGGAGTCATTTCAGTTTGATTCTCTGGAGCTCATCATCGGAGAATTATTCATTCGTTGTTCTCCAAATCATACTGGTGCACCATTCAAGTATTCTCTTATCATCTCGTGATCTCTTCGTTCTCATGTATCTAAATTCTTTCAAGTATCTTCATTCGTTCTCTAATTCCTTTTCGGTATCTCTTTACCTTTTATTCGTTCATTTTCAATTCTTACAGTGGTTTGCTCACGTTTCTCTTCCATGGTTATCATATTTATTCATTCATTGTTTCAATTCTACCGGTGGTTCGTTGAAGATTTTCCCAAGTTTGCGCTATGTCTCTCCTCAATCCTTTTCAAGAAGAATAAGTAGTATGCCAAATCCGTTGCTTGTCATCAATTTAATTGGTGAAGGATAAGCATAATATAATCCTTATTCTTGTTTCATCGAGTAAATTCAATTCCTTATTCTGGAGGCTCATCAAGTTCTCGGTTTCAATTGTTTCATCTTTTCTTCCCGCAATTCCAAGCTCCCTCAATTATATCATCACGAAGATCCATCTAAATCATTACAAGGTTTCACCTTGTGTTTTCAACTTCTCTTTCTTTTTATCATCATTTTGTTACCGGAGTTATTCATGGAGGCTCTACATGGTGGCTCATCAAGGATTCCTTTCATTCTTCTTTCGTTATTCAAGGTTGCTCTCAAAGTTATGATCCGCCAAGTTACACTCTCAAATAAACATGATGCTCAACACATGTCTTGTTTTGAGGAGTTCAAGTATTCTTCTTCCTGCATTCCAAAGTGCAATTCTTTCATATCTCATCTTTTGAGGTGGTGTTATGTCACTCTTGACAATTTCCCTTCGTATGTCATGATTCACAAGTTGTTAGGAATGAGATATTTAAATCCATCATTTTCTCTTTGTTCAAGAGATCCTTTCAACCCATCAATCTCTTCATTGGAATTATCTTGGGTTATATTTCACCTAAAGCTTTCCCTAAGGATTGTTGCTATTTATGGTGCTCATAAATGATCCAAGTTCTTCATTTATCCTCCCGATGAAATAAGTTTCTTGTCTCCTTGTTCATATCAATCCAATCTATTGTTTCCGTTGGTGGCGGAATTTCACCTCATAGTTTTGAGAAGTTTTCCATCACTTCGTCCATCTCAGCTAATCAATCTTTTGGTAGTGGTTGGTTGTCACCTCATAATTTTGAGATGTCTCCATAAGCCCACGAGGATCATATCCTTTCGTATTGATCTGCCAACAACTCCATTCAATCCTTCTTTTTAAGGATGCTTTCTTAAATTCATTTCAGGCAGAACTTGTTGTTTTCTGCTCCGTTCCTTTAATTCCATTCTTTTATTTCTTCCGGAGGCATTGTGATGTTGATCTCTTCACTCATCATCTCGGATTGTGAGGACCATGTTCTTTTCGTGTTTATCCATTCAACCGGAGTGTCATGTCCTCTTTTCAAGTTTTTCCCATTCTATCAAGTTTTGCCTCCCTTCTCAACTGGAGTGCTGTCTGGAATCTTTCTTACCCCTTTGTGCCATTCTTTAAATAGTTCCGGAGGCAGTGTGTTGTTGATTTCATCAAGTATCCTCTCATCTTGTCAAGTTCATGTTCAATTCCTTCAATTACAGTCGGAGTGTTGTCCAAATTATATCATTCTTATTCCTTCTTTATCTTGTTTTAACCGGAGTGTTGTCGTAATTGATCTTTATCGTTCCTTGTACATCTCGTTTCAACCGGAGTGCTTGCTTGTACTTCTTGTCTATTGTACCCATTTTCTTATGTCTTTCAACCTACAAGGTTCTAGTAATGTTCCCCGTTCCTCTTTTCTAACAGAGTGTTTCAACTTCATTCATCTCCGTTGTATTCTTCTTTCAAATTGTTTAACCTCTCAAGGTTCATTGGTTTCACTCGTTTGTCAAAGAAGAAACTTAGTTTTACCTCTTCTCTTCCTCTTTCGTTTCCCTCCGGTGCCATCCTAGATCTCGGGACGAGGTCCTTTTGTAGTGGTGGAGTGTTGTAATGCCCCGGATGTAACTTACCATATTTGTACTCGCACTCTTGCCATTTCCGGCTTTAAGTTATGAGATTCATGGTTGGGTTTTTGCCTTTGTGTTGATTTTGTTCTTGTCGTGCATTTCATATCATGTTCATCTTGTTGCATCATGGCATCATCATGTGCATCTTCATCTTAGCATGTTGCATTGTGGCATGTTCTTTGTGGATCCAAGCATCATCTTTTCCCCTTCTCTCATCACCACCTCTTCCCCTCTTTTCTTTCTTTGGCAAGTGCACCTCTACCCTCCTCCGTTAATGTTCAACTTTGCCCCAATATTCCATCACCATGCCATAAAGCCCCCTGCCAAATTTCACCTCTTTTGGAATGGTTCAAAAATGCCTCAAGTTTGAATTTGATTCAAATTTGAATTATTTTTGTTTCCTCTAAAAATGTCCAAACCAATTTTATATAATAGAGCATAATTCCAGGAGCTCGGGGATATCTTTTGTTTCTGCCAAATACCTCTCCTACCTCCCTAGACTTTTCTTTTTCTACAACTGTGAATTTATATTTACAGATTTAAGTAAAAGGGGAAGCCCTCCTAGTGCAGCAACTTGGGCCTTCCCCTCTCCCGCAGCCCAACAGAGCTCACCAACTGTGCCCAGTCAGCCCACGCGTATAGGAGCTTCGTCCTCCTATACGGCAGTGCATCCAGTGTGTCCACGTCGGACATGGGCATGATTTGACGGCCGTCCGGCGTCCCTAGCCATATATATCTTGTCACCGGTGCCCTAGGGTTCCTCCTTGACTGATCCCCCTCCTCTACCGGCCTCACCGCCGCCTAGGTTAGCGCCACACGCCTCGCCCTCGCCCTGCCCACCATGCCCCTGCCGAGCTCGAGCTCAAGCTCGGGGTAGCCTCTCCGACCACGTCCGATCTCTCCTGCCGCTGTGGGGGAGTCCGCCAAGTTCCCCTACGTCTCCTTCCACGACGAACGCGACCTCTACGGCCTCTGGATCGACTTCTCCGACTTGTATTCTTCCTCTTCTTCTCGGACAGCAGCCCCGCCGGGTTCAGAGCTCGTCCGCGTCGCCGCAGGCTCGACTCCGTCGCTGTACTGTTGTCCTAGGGTAAGCATGTATACCCAACTTCCTCCCTGCTCCTTCGTGTCGTCAATAGATCACCACAGGCGCTGCTTCGATTCAATCTTTCCCGTGCTCTTGGTGCTCTAGCGAAGTTGTAATTGTTTTGGGTAGTTCCTGTCGTGGCCGTGGCTTGCCCGTGCGTTCCCCCACTCCGCCTTGCCACACTCGCCTCAGCGCTTAAGCTAGCACGCTCATGCGCTCCCGCAGCGCAGCAGCCCCGCGCGAGCCCCAGGCCTCGACTAGCCACCGCTTTAGCCACCGAGGCGAGCACGAACTCGTCCTCGGGAGGGCTCGCACGCGCACATTCCCTTGCTCCTCCGCTTGCACGCGCACCTCATTGCCCCGTCCCGCACGCCCGTCGGTGCTCTGCAGCTGCAGAAGTCGCCGCCTTTGCTTGCCGCCGACGCCGGAACTCTGCTGTGCGTTCATGGCGTTTTCCAGGACCGGGTTTCTCTTTGTTCAAAGGGAGACGCACCCCTTCGTGTTCACAAGCCAGGCTTGTAACCCACTGGTTGCTCCCGCACCCTCAGTTGTAGGAGGTCTCGGGTTCGAATTCCCATGGCTACACCTTTTGTTTCCACCATTTTCATCTCAGCAGGTCCAAGCATTGTTGTTATTTGATCTAGCACAGAGCCCACTCTAGATCACTAACACACAGCCAGCGCAGTGGTCAGCGCACTCGTTTCCGTGCGGGAGGAGCTGGGTTAGAGTCCCAGGCGCCCCTATTTTTGCCAACGACTTATCTTATTCTGGAGTCGCTGACAACCAGCCCCCACATGGCATCCACACTCTCCAACCGCCCCCCGCATGTCATCCACAGCCCCCCCCCCCCTCCCTTTTTTCTCTCAGTAACCCCACGGTTTCCATTTCTAGAAAGTAGCACCTTTCCATTTCTGGCCATGGCAAATTCTGCACATTCCATATTGGGCTGTTGCCCATTTCTGTTTATTTCCTTTTTAGGCAGTATTTGTTTTTGCATTTTTGTGATGACTTTCCTACACTAACCTAGACATATTATATATATTTTTGGGGTAGAAAAATCCCACCAATCCCGTGGTGGTATTAGTTTCTGCATTTGAGCAAGTTCATAAACATGCCATTTTACATCATGATGTTGTTTTGTCATTTTCGTGTGATTTAATTCATTCATGCCATGAGGTTGCTTTGCACTTGGATAGCTTCATTTTCATGTCTACTTCATGATAGATTTTGTTCCATGCCATGTCATGCCTTGTAGTGAGTTAAATAAGCTTGTAAAGACGCCATGTTGAATCTGTTTCTGCTATGTCTAGCATTTTCACTAAGTCTTTAAAACTGTTATCTTTTGCATTATTGCCATGCTGTTTTAGTCATGCTCTAGAGGTTTATAGCTTTAGCTCAGTGTTCATCTTTTGTCAAGCATCTTGCGTAGATCACTGTCATATGCCTTGTTGCTATGTTTGAGTGCAGTAGCTTAGTTTATTGTTACATTCTAGATAGCATCGTACTGTTAATAGCAGAATGGTGTCATTATTGTTGTGCTTGCCATTTGCAAACCCTGCATCCTATTCTGGTGATATTTATATCGATTTCGACCAAAATCAACTCACCTTTCCAGTGGCACTCTTGGATTTCGATGTTGAGGCCAGGTTCAATCATTCCTTTCCAAATCATGCATATGCATCGCATACCGCATCCCGCATATCATACCATGTCTTGCATCATGTTGCTTGAGCATTGCACGTGGTTGATTGTGTCTCCCTTGGCTTGTGTCCTTGCTTTGGGTAGAGCCGGGAGGCGAGTTCGTGTTCGAGGAGCCCATTGAGTACATTTACGAGGATCAAGCTTTTCGTCTTCTCGGAGAACTTTGCAGGCAAGATGACCATACCTTCGAAATCACTTCTATCTTTGCTTGCTAGATGCTCGCTCTTTTGCTATGCCTATGTTGCGATACCTACCACTTGCTTATCATGCCTCCCATATTGTTAAGCCAAGCCTCTAACCACCTTGTCCTAGCAAACCGTTGTTTGGCTATGTTACCGCTTTGCTCAGCCCCTCTTATAGCGTTGCTAGTTGTAGGTGAAGATTGGAGTTTGTTCCTGGTTGGAACATGGATATTTTGTTGGGATATCACAATATCTCTTATTTAATTAATGCATCTATATACTTGGTAAAGGTGGAAGGCTCGGCCTTATGCCTGGTGTTTTGTTCCACTCTTGCCGCCCTAGTTTTCATCATATCGGTGTTATGTTGCCGGATTTTGCGTTCCTTACACAGTTGGGTTATAATGGGAACCCCTTGACAGTTCGCCTTGAATAAAACTCCTCCAGCAATGCCCAACATTGGTTTTACCATTCACCACCTAGCCTCTTTTTCCCTTGGGTTCCGCGAACTCAAGGGTCATCTTTATTTAATCCCCCCCGGGCCAGTGCTCCTCTGAGTGTTGGTCCAAACTAGAGCCCTGTGCAGCGCCCCCTCGGGGAAACTTGAGGTTCGGTTTTAGTTGTATGGAGCACTCATCTGAGTGTGCCCTGAGAACGAGATATGTGCAGCTCCTATCGGGATTTGTCGGCACATTCGGGCAGTGTTGCTAGACTTGTTTTACCATTGTCGAGGATGTCTTGTAACCAGGATGCCGAGTCTGATCGGATTGTCTTGGGAGAACGAATATCCTTCGTTGACCATGAGAGCTTGTGATGGGCTAAGTTGGGACACCCCTGCAGGGATTTGAACTTTCCAAAGCCGTGCCCGCGGTTATGGGCAGATGGGAATTTGTTAATGTCTGGTTGTAGAAAACCTAAAACCTAACTTAACTAAAATACATCAACCGCGTTTGTAGCCTTCCTGGTCTCTTGCCGGCGGAGTTCGGGAAGTGAACATGGTGTTGGAGTTATGCTTGGACATAGGTTGTTCTAGGATCACTTCTTGATCATAGTTGTTCGACCCTGCTTTGCCTTCTCTTCTCGCTCTCATTTGCATATGTTTAGCCACCAGATATGCTAGTCGCTTGCTGCAGCTCCAAATCATACCTTTACCCTTCCTATAAGCTTAAATAGTCTTGATTGCGAGGGTGTGAGATTGCTGAGTCCCCATGACTCACAGATACTTCCAAAAACCAGTTTGCAGGTGCCGATGATACCGAGCAGGTGACGCAACCAAGCTCAAGGAGGAGCTCGATGAAGATCTTGTCCTTGGTGTTGTTTCGTTCTAGTTGATCAGTAGTGGAGCCCAGTTGGGGTCGATCGGGGATCTGTGTAGCATTTGGGGTAGTCTTCTTTTATTTTGGTTTCGTAGTCGGACCTTGAGTGTATTTGGATGAATGTAATGCTTTAGTCATGTAATGTGTGAAGTGGCGATTGTAAGCCAACTATGTATCTCTTTCCCATATGTATTACATGGGTTGTGTGAAGATTACCTCACTTGCAACATTGCTTTCAATGCGGTTATGCCTCTAAGTCGTGCTTCGACACGTGGGAGATATAGACGCATCGAGGGTGTTACACTAGGGTTTTGTGGCAGTGGCTATGTCAACTGAACTTGGTGGCGCCGGATGGAAAGTTTCGGTGGGGCCGAATTTCACTTTTGTTTTGAGACATGTGTGGATATGAGAAAGTGGTTGAGGGTTTTGGAGCATATCACTAAGCATTTTGAGCAAGTAACCCATTAAGCAATACCTCATCCCCTTTTAATAGTATTGGCTTTTTCTATGGATTCAATGTGATCTTGGATCACTAAAGGTAAAATGTAGAGTCTTGAGCTTTAGAGCTTGAGCCAATCTTTTGTCCTTAACATTTTGAGGGGTCCACATTTCTAATCTATGCCATGCCAATCATTGAGCTTTCCTGAAATATTTATCTTGAAATAGTATTAGCTCAATGAGCAATATGTTGTTAGGAATTACCAAAACCACCCACGGATAGTTGCACTTCCAAGATTGCAAAATAGTAAACGAGATGTGATGTAAATAAAAGAGATGCAATATAATAAGAAAAAGACCCCGGGGCCATAGGTTTCACTAGTGGCTTCTCTCAAGATAGCATGTATTACGGTAGGTGAACAAATTATTGCCGAGCAATTGATAGAAAAGCGCATAGTTATGGAGATATCTAAGGCAATGATCATGAATATAGGCATCACGTCCGTGTCAAGTAGATCAAAACGATTCAGTATCTACTACTATTACTCCACACATCAACCGCTATCCAGCATGCATCTAGGGTATTAAGTTCATAACAATAGAGTAACGCATTAAGCAAGATGACATGATGTAGAGGGATAAACTCAAGTAATATGTTATAAACCCCATCTTTTTATCCTCGATGGAAACAATACAAAACGTGCCTTGCTGCCCCTACTGTCAGTGGGAAAGGACACCGCAAGATTGAACCCAAAGCTAAGCACTTCTCCCATTGCAAGAAAGATCAATCTAGTAGGCCAAACTAAACCGATAATTCGAAGAGACTTGCAAAGATATAAAATCATGCATATAAGAATTCAGAGAAGAACCAAATAATTTTCATAGATAATCTTGTTCATAAACCCACAATTCATCGGATCTCGGCAAACACACCGCAAAAGAGTATTACATCGAATAGATCTCCAAGAGATCGAGGAGAACTTTGTATTGAGAATCAAAGAGAGAGAAGAAGCCATCTATCTAATAACTATCGACCCGAAGGTCTGTGGTAAACTACTCACGCTTCATCGGAGAGGCAATGGTGTTGATGTAGAAGCCCTCCATGATCGATTCCCCCTTTGGCAGATCGCCGGAAAAGGCCCCAAGATGGGATCTCACGGGTACAGAAGGTTTCGGCAGTGGAAAAGTGGTTTCGTGGCTCTCTGCGATGTTTCTAGGGTATAAGAGTATATATAGGCGAAAGAAGTACGTCGGTGGAGCTACGAGGGGCCCACGAGGGTGGGGGGCGTGCCCTCCTGCCTAGTGGTTGCCTCATGAAGTTCTAGACTTCGACTCCAAGTCTTTTTGATTACTTTCGTCCAAGAAAGATCATTGCGAAGGTTTAATCCTGTTTGGACTCCGTTTGGTATTCCTTTTCTGCGAAACTCTAACTTAGGCAAAAAACAGAAACTGGTACTGGACCTTCGGTTAATAGGTTAGTCCCAAAAATAATATAAAAAAGCATATTAAATCCCATTAAACATCCAAAACAGATAATATAATAGCATGGAACAATCAAAAATTATAGATACGTTGGAGACGTATCATTCTCTACAACCGGATATTAAAAATTCCCATCTTCCACATAACCACAGGCATGGCTTTGGAGAACGAAGAGATCATGAGCTGACTAGAGTATACTTAAACGAGGCACCGGTAAGATTTGGAGAACGAGAGCTCAAAGCTGAGAACGAGCAATATTCAGAAATGACGGCTTTCGGATGATCGAGAAAGGAAAGCAACACCTGAAATGCATCGGATGGGTGAAAATAATTTTCACAATCGAATACAATTGTCAGGATGGCATGAAGCTAGAACCATGAATCTTCAAGAGAACGGACCAAGATTTAAGAGAAACTCTTCTTCACTCTTCAAAAGCTCAGAATGATGATCAGAAACACCACCAAAATTGTTGAGACACTTCAAAACAATGAAGAACGTAAATGTGGAGCCAAGGATGAAAATAACCTGAAAGCGATCTTGCAGAAGACATATGACTGATAAAACAGTCCATTCTTACGTCAAACTTTGAAAAGAATTTGATAATAACTCTGGGGAAAAATTAGAAGAGTCATGTAAGATCCTGGGATACACTACTACAGGATGCTGTTAACGCGACACTACGATCAGAGACCCTTCGAGAAACTGTGTGCGATGCAATAATCGCAAATGGTGATGTATGAAAACTGTCAGAAATGATGCAAAACGTTTGAGATGAATGATACATCAAACACAGTTCAGATTATAGTTGCATGTGCAATGAGGGGCATACAGTTGATTTGTATGAACTGTTTGCGATGAGATAGAACAACAGAAACAGGCGGCCATATCAAGGTGTGTGCGATATACGGCATACAGTTCACTCCGATGAACCGTTTGTGATGAGTGAGGTGAACACAAAAGATTCGGTGTAACAAGATGTGTGTGATACCCGACAAACAGGTCGGTAATCAGAATTGTGTGCGATCATTATAGACATCCCATACGGTTTTTTTGTGAATTTTTGCTCGTCAGGGCACACAGTTCAGCAAACCAACCTGTTGCGATAATGTAGAAGATCTCTGTCAAATACATATTACTAACCGTCTGCGATGAGATTGACAGGATAAAAAGATATATATATATATATACACACACACACACACACACACACACACACACATATATATATATATATATAGTCTGCTTAATTTAGTCCTTCTTCTTGTTGTTGTTCTTGTTGGATGGCCCTGCGACATTGTCTTGGTCAGGATGCTTCTTGCCGCCGATCATTGTCTTTTCATCACCGCCACCATCATCATCGCCGTTGCTGTCATTGTCATCCTCATCCTCGTTCGACCATTCCTCCTCATGGTCATCATCGCCGTCCTCTTCTTTGTCCTCCGACGGCTCCTCGTCCGTCTGGTTGACTCCGGAGGCGGCATCCCTTCCATGAACCAGATATAATTGAGGTTTGGGCTCGACGCCGGACTCATGGAAGACGAGCGGGATGATTCCGATGTTGACCTATCATCGGGCGCCAGACTGCTGGCCGAGCTGTCGTGCTCGCTATCGCTCGACATGGCTGCAGAGTGTGTGCCAATGTGTAGCGCGGCCTGCCGGGGATGATGAAGATGGTGGACACTTAAGCAGGGTATGCAGAGAAGAGGAACTGCCCAATTGAAGCGGGGATTGAAGTAGGGGTTGACGTATTATCTAACCGCTCATATAATCAACCGCAATTATTTGTACCTAGTGGCTCCAAATTCCCGGGGTTGCATAGGACTCCTATTGGTTATTTGGATGGTTTCCTTTTTCAGGGCAAAAACAAGGAACAAGTTTTGGGATTATGCACTGGTACCGGTACGAACGGAGTAGGACAGTTGGCAAGCAATACATTGAGCTCTTCTTATTGATAAATCCAGTAATAATCAAACTAGAAAGGAAAAGAAAAAATACAAAGAAAAATATGTGCACGAATCTTCATGTAACATCAATGGTATAGGACCTAGATGTGCATTACTTAGAGCACATCTAGATGTGCTTTAGCAATACTGTCAAACAAAACCCCTAATCATCATTGCAAACAGCGCATAGAACATGGCTAATGCGACAACCACAAGTACACATGTCAGTTCCTTCTTGTCTCTTGCTTTCATCGGTTGCCTGTGATTGATTCTTTCTTGCTTCATCGTACTAATTGTACATTCCAGATCAGCCAGTTTCTTCTTCAGCTTTACGTTATCTTCTGTGAGCTTGGTGATAACACTCTGAGCCCTGCCATGCCATTCTTCATCCAGCCAGTTAACAAAGGCGCAAGCCTCATATCCCTGCCAATGTTAAATAGTATTCTGGATGAGCGGTGGCATTAATTGAAGTAAAATGATGAACTTAATTAGCACTAACCTCTAAGGGGCAACTGAGAAACCGCCTGCCAATGTCGAATCCCTCCGTGCATACACGTCGAGCGGGAGTGTGCCCGTGCACACAACTCAGCTTTTGGTACTACTCGATGGTGCAAAACTCGGAGTTGAACTCGTGTTGCGGGAATCTGGAGTCAAGCTCTGGATCCGGCGGCAGATTGCTTTCCTGGGGGGGCGGGGGTCATTCAGGACGGATTCAGCAAGGATCTATACTTTGGACATGCTAAAAAAGATCGGGATAGATTGGAACCTAACAGGACAATTTGGATCCATAGTACACCTGCCTTCTAATGACCTTAGGCAAGTGCTCGGCGGTGATACGAGCAGGAGCAGCCGCACCGAAACCATCAGCACCACTCGTCCGCATTCCCCCAATGTCAGCGTCACGCGAGGGAACTTGGAGGCTATGTAGGGATTTGGGGAAAATGGGGCAACTATGGAGATAAGCTAACCATCGGGAACTACTAATGGCACTATATATATGTTGTATACGGCACACTATTTGTACATGTCGTTTGTGTTGGGTCTTACAACATCACACAAGATTTCCGCACCAAAACGTGTGAGAAGACAACGTAGGTTAGACACGGTTGTCGTTACATAACTATATGTGATGTACTACCTTGTCCATATAATTGAGTTACGGTGAGATACCATGTAAACAGCCGCTCCACGGATATCCGTCAAAAAAAACAGCCGCTCTGCATATAGAGATAGCGGCGGCAGCCTTGGCAGCGGCTACCGAAGAAGAGGTCAATCCTCGGTCTGTGGGCGGTGGCGGCGTCATAGGAGGTCAATCCTCAGTCTGCGGCAGGAGATAGGAGGAGCTCAACCATCGAGGTCAGCGGCGGCATGATTCGAGCACATCCATCGCGGTCGACGGCAGGATAGTGGAGGTCAAACTTCTGGCGGCAGCCGCACTAAGCTTTGCTCCTTGACCCTGCTGTCTCGGCGTGCCGCCGCATCGCGCTTGTCTGTCTGCTTGGTGGAGGTCGTTGCGCGGCTAATTAATTAGGTATTCTTTTCTTGAGTGGCTTAATTAAGGTATTCAATTCCTAAGTGTAATGTTGTACTAGTACTCTGCGTGTAAATTGACTGTCCATTAATTTTTGTCATTGCACGTTTGGATAACAACATGGAGCACCCTCAGTAATTATTAAAATAAAACCTTGTGATTTATGCACGCATCTCTGGGCAGCAGTTAATGCGTGTATTAATGTTGTTGTTTTGTTTTTAATTACCATTCATCTGCTGCAGATGGAACGATCTCGATGGATGAAGAATCGGAAAACCAAGATTTTATCAGTGGCGTGACAGAGTTCATGAATTTGGCTGAAAGTACAAAGAGGAGAATTGGTGATGTGGATTACATCCTGTGTCCATGTACTGATTGTGCCAATACAGAGTCACATGAAGTTGCAGATGTCTAGATGCACTTAGTCTCTAGGGGATTCATGGATGGATATACATGTTGGACCAAACACGGTGAAGAGGAGGTCATGGATGAAGATACCCAGGGCAGCGAGATGCCAAACCTCGATCGGTGTCACATGTATGTTGAATCTAACATCGGGGCAGAGGCATCAAGCTACCAATGGAACACCGGAAAGCCGGAATGCCCACTAGAAAACCAAGGCATCCACGCAGAAGACGACGATCTTGATATGCCAGATTTCGCTGCTATGATTGCAGATTTCGAGGGCCCAGAAAAGGATATGATTGGGTACAAGGATCTGCCAACCATTGATGCAGACTCCAAGAAAGAATTGTATCCAGGTTGCAAAAAGAAATATTCCAGGTTGAGTGCCACCCTTGCGCTTCTTAGATTTAAAGCAGCAAACGGTCTATCAAGCAAGGGCTTCACAGAGATCTTAGGTATTTTCAAAGATATTCTTGCGGAAGATAATGTGCTCCCCAGAAGCACGAACGAAGCGAAGAAAATTGTTTGCCCATTGGAACTTGAAGTAAAGAAGATACACGCTTGTGTGAATGATTGTATATTGTACTGTGGTGAGTACAAAGATTTTCGTGCATGTCCCATGCTACCTATTGAGCACTACGTTGGATTTCCTTGAAGAGGAAAGGATGATGCAACAAAGTAGAGTAAGTATTTCCCTCAGTTTTTGAGAACCAAAGTATCAATCCAGTAGGAGGCTACGCGCGAGTACCTCGTACCTGCACAAAACAAATAACTCCTCGCAACCAACGCGGTAAGGGGTTGTCAATCCCTTCACAGTCACTTACCAGAGTGAGATCTGATAGATATGATAGGATAGTATTTTTGGTATTTTTGTGATAAAGATGCAAAGTAAAATAAAAAAGCAAAGGAAATAACTAAGTATTGGAAGATTAATATGATGAAGATAGACCCGGGGGCCATAGGTTTCACTAGTGGCTTCTCTCAAGAGCATAAGTATTTTACGGTGGGTGAACGAATTACTGTTGAGCAATTGAGAGAACTGAGCATAGTTATGAGAATATCTAGGTATGATCATGTATATAGGCATCACGTCCGAGACAAGTAGACCGACTCCTGCCTGCATCTACTACTATTACTCCACTCATCGACCGCTATCCAGCATGCATCTAGAGTATTAAGTTCATGAAAACAGAGTAACGCCTTAAGCAAGATGACATGATGTAGAGGGATAAATTCATGCAATATGATAAAAACCCAATCGTGTTATCCTCGATGGCAACAATAAAATACGTGCCTTCCTACCCCTAATGTCACTGGGAAAGGACACCGCAAGATTGAACCCAAAGCTAAGCACTTCTCCCATTGCAAGAAAGATCAATCTAGTAGGCCAAACCAAACTGATAATTCGAAGGGACTTGCAAAGATAACCAATCATACATAAAAGAATTAAGAGAAGATTCAAATATTGTTCATAGATAATCTTGATCAGAAACCCACAATTCATCAGTCTCAAAAAACACACCACAAAAAGAAGATTACATCGAATAGATCTCCACAAGAGAGGGGGAGAACATTGTATTGAGATCTAAAAAGAGAGAAGAAGCCATCTAGCTAATAACTATGGACCCGAAGGTCTGAGGTAAACTACTCACACTTCATCGGAGAGGCTATGGTGTTGATGTAGAAGCCCTCCGTGATGGATGCCCCCTCCGGCGGAGCTCCAGAAAAGGCCCCAAGATGGGATCTCGTGGATGCAGAAGGTTGTGGCGGTGGAATTAGGTTTTTGGCTTCGTATCTGATTGTTTGGGGGCCGACGTACTCCTTCCTCCTATATATACCTACGTACCCTCAAACGATCAGATACGGAGCCAAAAACCTATTTCCACTTCCGCAACCTTCTGTACCCATGAGATCCCATCTTGGGGCCTTTTCCGGCGCTCCGCCGGAGGGGGAATTGATCATGGAGGGCTTCTACATCAACACCATAGCGTCTCCGATGATGTGTGAGTAGTTTACCATAGACCTTCAGGTCCATAGTTATTAGCTAGATGGCTTCTTCTCTCTCTTTGGATCTCAATACAAATTTCTCCTCAATTCTCTTGGAGATCTATTCGATGTAATTCTTTTTGCGATGTGGTTGTCGAGATCCGATGAATTGTGGGTTTATGATCAAGATTATCTATGAACAATATTTGATTCTTCTCTGAATTCTATTATGCATGATTTAATATCTTTGCAAGTCTCTTCGAATTATCAGTTTGGTTTGGCCTACTAGATTGATCTTTCTTGCAATGGGAGAAGTGCTTAGCTTTGGGGTTCAATCTTGTGGTGTCCTTTCCCAGTGACAGCAGGGGCAGCAAGGCACGTATTGTATTGATGCCATCGAGGATAAAAATATTGGGTTTATAGCATATTGCTTGAGTTTTATCCCTCTACAACATGTCATCTTGCCTAATGTGTTACTATGTTCTTATGAACTTAATACTCTAGATGCATGCTGGATAGCGGTCAATGTGTGGAGTAATAGTAGTAGATGCAGAATCATTTCGGTATACTTGTCACGGACATGATGCCTATATACATGATCATGCCTAGATATTCTCATAACTATGCGCTTTTCTATCAATTGCTCGATAGTAATTTGTTCACCCACCATAGAATTTGCTATCTTGAGAGAAGCCACTAGTGAAACCTATGGCCTCCGGGTCTATCTTCCATCATATTATTTTCATATCTACTTACTTTTTTTATCGTTGTTTATTTTGCAATCTTTATTTTTCCAATATATACCACAAAAATACCAAAAATATTTATCTTATTATCTCTATCAGATCTCATTTTCGTAATTGACCGTGAAGGGATTGACAACCCCTTTATCGCGTTGGTTGCGAGGTTCTTGTTTGTTTGTGCAGGTACTAGGCGACTTGCATGCTACCTCCTACTGGATTGATACCTTGGTTCTCAAAAACTGAGGGAAATACTTACGCTACTTTGCTGCATCACCCTTTCCCCTTCAAGGGAAAACCAACACATGCTCAAGAGGTAGCAGTCTGCACCGTTGGATGCTCCCAGATCGAATGACGATCCTCATCCCTTTCGACAGCACATGCAGTTCCGGTTGTAATTTTATTTTTATGCACAAAATGCACATTAATCTCAAAAAATGTCTTAAATATAGCTAACGATACCTGAAATGTGCTAGAAAATCAAACTCGTGGTATAATGGTGATTGCGTACCATGGAAACTTTTATGAGGCCAAACGATGAAGTCACCGACCATAGGAGTTTGAATTGACACGTCTCCTTTTGAAAAACCATGATCCTTCATGTGATATGCTCCGGTTTGGAAGGAGCGGTCATCAAAACTTGTGCCAAACTTTACCAATTTTTTCCATGGGGTCGTGAGAGCACGCCACAGGCACACATCGATTTTGATGATGTCCGAACTCCATCTGAATTTTCTGTAATTAAAATACCAACTAGGCCTACGCTAGTGGCCGCACCTCACGGCCGAAATGTTTGAAACTTCTCCCCGCTTCTCGAACAAACGGATGAAAACTCAAAAAGCGACGCACAAATGATCTACACACCTCTGCTAGGCTGATAGTAAGGGGGTATCATACCTAGTATCATGCATGCCAACTAGGCAATTTTGATGAGTTGTCATAGAATTAATTAAATGAAGAAAGAGAGGGTTAAGTATCATATCATGAAACCGTATCATAATAAATGTTATGCTACTATGTGTCATGCATAACAATATAAAGAAAGTACTACAGATGATACTAGCTACTCTATGATACTATGCATTAGAGCAAGTAAGTACACAATAGAGTGACATAAGACTAGCGATAATGGGTAGTAACATAGAATGTTACTAGTCTATGTTACTACCTCTATAGTGGGGAGTAACATATGTGTAGTAACATGCAACACTTCATTTATTAGGCTATAGACTCATCTTGCCTTGAGATGTGTGATGTTACTCAGACTAGCCACAATGGGTAGTAACATAGACTAGTAACATGCCCATGTGTTACTAGTCTATGTTACTACCTCTATAGTGGGGAGTAACATATATGTGTGGTAACATGCAACACTTCATTTATTAGGCTACAGACACGTCTTGCCTTGATATGTACATGTGATGTTACTCATACTACTAGTAACTAGCTATGTTACTACTTTCCTCTCTTTCTTCATTTATTGCTTGCCACATCATCTACTTAATTTATCTAGATATGTGTGATGTTACTACCTATGTTACTCCCATTGTGGGTAGTCTCATACTATAGTAAGACTATACCCACAGTGGGAGTAACATAGGTAGTAACATCACACATATCCACTTCCCTCCATTTCTTCATTTATTGCTTGCCACATCATCTATTTTATCTAGATATGTGTGATGTTACTACCTATGTTACTCCCACTGTGGGTAGTCCGGCTATAAGGAATAGAATAATATATATGTGCTTATTAGTTGGAGGAAAGAGAAGACAAGCGGGCTCTTGGTTAGTAGAGCCAGCTGTAACACGAGACCCAAGACACTTTGTGAGGATGTAAGGTGGGCTAACTATTGATAAACTAGTACGTATATAAAACTTATTATTGTACATGCCCGCTAAGAGGTTGGTCATATATGACATGGCAACTTCTTATAGCCGACCCTTGGATGTATTATTAACCATGCATGCTCTTAGTGAGGTAGCTAGTATATCATAGATGACTAGCTAGTATCAGACTAGCCATAGTGGGAGTAACTTCAGCAGTAACACCAACTCCAACTTAGCAAACTTGCTTATGTGGCAATAAGTTAATGAGGAGAGAGATAGTTTCAGTAACTTAGCTAGTTACTGTAGCATCACATGTCCCAATGCAATATGAGTCTGTAACCTAAGAAATGAAGCTTTGCATGACACTACACTTATGTTACTACCCCCTATGAAGGTAGTAACATATATAGTCTAGGGATATGTGTATGTTACTAGTGTACTACTCTCCATTGTGGCTAGTCTCATACTCCCTCCTTTCCGGTTCAGGCTGGTTGTAATGGTATTATCATAAGCGGTATCATGGATGCCAACTAAACTTTCTGGATGATGTGGCACACAAGAGAGGATGTGGTATCATATCATGATACCATGTCATATTAAATGTTGTACTACTACTTTGTGTGATGCATGACAATTACTAAGGCAACCTAAGATGTTAACTTATGATACTATGCATTACGAAAGTAGTATCCTAGCTACACTATCATATATATGCATGCATGATACTACTAGTATATATATAATACTCCCCATTACAACCAACCTTATAGGGCTCAATTCATAAATACGGTCATCTATGATATATACTCCCTCCGTAAACTAATATAAGAGTGTTTAGGTCACTATTTAGTAATCTAAACGCTCTTATATTAGTTTACAGAGGGAGCTCGTACTACTCTATGATACTATATATGCGCTATGAAGGTACGTACGTAGTATCATACACTAGTATCATAAGCATGATACTATATATATAGTATATGATACTCCCACTATATAAGGCTAGCCATAGTGGCCGACGATGTCATGCACTTGGAAATAGCAAGTATGCTGATGTGCAAATAATTAAATATATATAAAGAGGGTTAGAGTAACATATAGTAGGTAGACACCGTGTCATGTTAAATGTGATGCTAATTTGTGTCATGCATGGCAATAAATATGATCTATATATCACTGGTGCGCGTCGATCCTAAACAAACGGTTTTTTACCCCTTTCTGCGATGGCATTTGGAACCGTCGCCAAGTGAGTGTGTGCGATAGGGTGTCCTTCTCGCATGACCCAGAAATCATCGGGGATAGGCCCTCCTGGGACCCAGGCTGGGGCCATGTGCGATCGGGCGAGGCATCGAAACCTAATCATTTCCGTAGGTATGTACATCCCACACGGTGAATCCCAGAAATCATTTCCGTAGGTATGTACATCCCCCACGGTGAATCCCAGAAATCATTTCCGTAGGTATGTACATCCCACACGGTAATCCGAGAAAATCATTTCCATAGGTATGTACATGCCACACGGTGAATCCAAGAAAAACATTTCCGTTCGTATGTATATCACACACAGTCAATCCAAGGAATACGTTTCCGTTCTTATGTACATCCCACACAATCAATCCAGGGAAAACGTTTCCGTTCGGACGTAAATCCTACACAGTTTTATGTGTAGGCTCATCTGTGAAAGGTGTAACTATCGCACACAGTCTTCCTTGGTTAACTGTTTGCTTTTATCAACTATATCACACACGATTTGATGAACAAAACTATGTGGCATTGGGCTATCCATCGCAACCGCTTTTACTGATAGAACCGTTTGCAAAGGTCCATGATACATTTAGCAGGTTTATTAGTTTACAATTAATAATTCCATTATTACGCAAATTCACATTTCATATCGAACAACTGTTTGCCAATTTCATATCAGTCACATAAATATATTATAACATCACAATACGGTAGCTACATGAAAACAACACAGTACAACATATAGCTAGTTCAACTTCATAGGAACAATACATTAATTTCCCTAATCGAGATCATCCAGGCTCGTCTTATCCACCTCTGCTTTCAGTTCAGTAAGAACCCGTTTTGCACGGGGCAACTGGGAAAGTGCCTCCTCCTTTGCCAACACCATCTTAGCAAAGTATTTTTTTAAATCTGATCTTATTCTCCACCTTCAACTTTTTACCCTGCATCTTGAAATATGCTTCAGTGTTGACAAGACTTTCTCTAAGCCTAGCTGTGTTAACTTCCTCATACATACTCCAGAGCTTCGTTAGGCACATCTTCAAAGACTGTGGCCACTCTCGATCAACCCACTCCAAGTAAGAACACTTCCGTTCATCCTATAATATTTAAAACTAGATCAGTAACAATTGTAGGGGAAATGGGTTTATAGCAACATAGAAAATCACCAATGCTTATTTTGAAAAACTAAAGAAACATGTTAATTATGACGTATCTTCTCAAAAAGATCAATGTGCAAATGAAATAATTGGTATTGAGACAACAACCAAATTCTGGAACATCAGAAGCTATAATTAACTACAACGATGCTACAAGCTCTTAGTCATGTACAATAAATAACAAATTGAACATTTTATGAGGAAGGTAAATATAACTGCAACATCATAGTGACAGTGTTTGGATGATAGCAAATTGATACTAATAGGTGTGTACATGCACAAATTTAGTAACAAAGAACTAATAGCACTAAGGCCGTCCACTATGTATGCCAAAACTGGTGTAAAGACAACTGTTGCTACATCTCGCACCGGTGCCCTAAACTGGCGAGTCGATGCAGCGGGAAAAAAATCAGGGACCCGGACTCCGGAGCATGTAGTTGCTCCGATACCCAGTTCCTTTGTTCCATAAAGATTTAGTATTTTACTGCTTGGCTGCTTGGATGTGTGGACCAAAGTTGGCTGCACAAACTGCTGAAGCGGTGCCAAATAATTTTCTAATGGCACCGCTGATGAGATGGCAACAATTTAAGATACTAGGTACAAACTATGACACTGTCTTAGGATGCGTTTGGTTGAAGGTGTGGTATGAATGGGTTGGGACCGTGACAGTGTCTGAATCACATCTAACAAATGATTTGTAACAATGGAAGAGGGTCTAACCTTCTCTGCACATACGAGAAACTTCCTCCCAGTGTCCACAGAATCAAACGCAAGTAGCTTCACGCATAGAGATTGATGATGACAACAAGCAGATAGATCTTTAGCCACCCCGCTCCATTCATTGCCACTGATGGTCTTAGGGAGCTACAAGAGGAAGAAACGACTCAAATTGACCTCCGGGTAAAAATCCTTCATTCCAAGTCATAGCCCGAGTGAGAGAAGATAGGCATACCCGGGTGGCGAAGGAGTAGTTGCCGTAGGAGGAACCGCTAGAGATGTCTTTGAAGAAGACCATGGCGACCCCGGCTGTAGGATGCGAGACGGCAAGAGCGAGGAAGCGGCTATACCTTAGCAAGGAAGGAAGGAGGAAACAGGGGAAATGTGACTTGTGTTCGGGGAGAAAAGGGGGTGGAGAAGGGGGGAAGGGGGAAGGGGGCGGGGGTAGATATTTTGGCGGTAGGCCAAAATTTTGGAAATGTGGAGGGAAACTTTGCGCGCGGTGCCACCGGACCATTCACTTTGAACGATTGTGTGCATCGCAAACGATTCTTCTACTTTACGCACATGGGATGAGTTTGATAATTCAAATTTTGGTCTCAAGGCATGGGCACATCACTTTGAACGCGCGTGGTACCGCCGGACCATTCACTTTGAACGATTGTGTGCATCGCAAATGATTCTTCTGCTTTACGCGCATGGAATGAGTTTGATAATTCAAATTTTGGTGGAAATTTCCCTAGGTACATCATTGCATAATTTAACATCGCTTGCTAATTTGGGCACACAAAAGAGCGCATAGTAGATAGACCACACTTACTGAATCGAGCAATTTTAGTAATTACATAGAGCAAGTTGACCTAAACATTGCTCTAACAAAAGACCAGCATTAAAAACAAAGCCTAAGTACGCATAACTAAAAATCCACCGCCGCGTCGGCCTATGCATCGCCGGTGTGAGATGAGACATCAATGACTTGTCCTGGCGACATGTCGCCATTGGTGGACTCCGCGTCCCCCCTGCTGAAGTCGACCGCGTCCTCGTCCTAGTCCTTGGTGCCGCCCTCAAGGTTGTAGTACTCGTAGTAGTGGCTACGCCAGAGCTCGCGTTGGTACTCCACCGCCGATTCCTTGATGGACAGACTCTTCTCTACCTCGACCTCGGCCACACGCAACTCCTCCTCCCGGTGCTCCTCGATCTCCGCCGCCTCCTACATCTCCAGCTCCCGCTTAGTGACCTCATGAGGAAGCAGGTACTCCATGGCCACTGCCGCCTTTTCAGACGTGGGTTGCATACTGGAGTCCGAGGTGGCCTGGAATATCTTGGCGTGTGCATCCTCGATCTTGGCGTGGATGGCCTCGACCCAGGCCAGGGCGACATCAGCGGCACAAACGGTAGCTCGAGCGCTCTCGGTGTTTGCAGCCACCGTCGCAGCAGCTGCTGCAGTCGTCTCGGCTACTGCACCTACCCTGTCAATTGTCGCAGACGCCCTCTCAACAGAAACGGCCGCGCTCAATGTGGATGCGGCGGCACTCTCGGCATAGGCGGCCGCGCTCTCGACATAGGCGGTGGCGCTCGGGGGGGGGGGATGCGGCCCTCGTACGGGCCTTCACGAAGTGTTTCCACGGCACCATCTTTGCAAGAACAGGGTGCGGGAATGGGGATCAGGATTCGTGGATTCGGGGGTTGCCAGCACTAGAGCAGACGAGACGAAGAAGCTTCAGGAGGGAGACTTAAATAGACCCAGATATTTTCATCGCAAACGGTTCCTGCAAAACAACTGTGTGATCTTGTAAATATTTTTTATTAGCTATGAAAGACGAATCTGGAATAAAGTGCCAACGGATGGTGTTTTAAATGAATGAGAAATTTTGTAGTACTAATACAACTTTCATGTCAAATTTAGGAAAATTTTTGGGGTCATTTGACCTTCTTAGACATTTAAGTGATTTTCTAGCCATTTAATGACCGTAATTGAAATTTGAACTACATGTACATGCAACAGCTAACCATAACGGTTTGAAAACTCATATTTCGTGTACTTGTGTGCGATTTAATTCCATGTGCAGTAAATTAGAAGGAATTTTCAAACATATTGGTCTAACGGCTATGACAGAATTACGCATGGAGTGGCATGGCATTTTAATTCCAAAAAATTTAAAAAATCAAAAACACATGAAACCTTGGTAGATGTAATGTCATGCCACCAAGATGATGTGGTAAAAAAATTGGCATGTTTGAACAAAGTTTGGACACACATCCCTCACAAACCGGAGCAACTCAATAGAAGGATCGTGGTTCCGAGAGGCAACAATGCATGTTTGATGATGAACGGGAGATAGCTTCCTCTTATGGCCTTAAAAAAAAATTCTACGTCTAACGTGCACTACTACAACTGTAATGTGAAATTTTGGAAAATTCTAGGGCTCATTTGACCTTTTAAAGACATTTAAGTGATTCTCTAACCATTTAATGACCATAATTTAAATTTGAACTACATCTACATGCAATGCCTAATCAAAACGTTTTGAAAAATCATATATGTGTACTTGTGTGCGAGTTAATTCCATGTGTAGTAAATTAGAAGGAATTTTCAAACAAATTGGTCTCACGACATGGACACATGCATACGTATGCATGGAGTGACATGGCATTTTAATTCAAAAAATATAAAAATGATTAGAAACATATGAAACCTTGGTTGATGTAATGTCATGCCACCAAGATGATGTGGTAAAGAAATTGGCATGTTTGACGAATGTTTGGATACGCAGCCCTCACAAACCGGAGCAACTCGCTAGAAGGTTCGTGGTTCCGAGAGGGAACAATGCATGTTTGATGACGAACGGGAGATGGCTTCCTCTTACGGCCTTCAAATTTTTTCCTACGTTTAACATGCGCTAATAAAACTGTCATGTGAAAATTTGGTAAATTTCAGGGGTCATTTGACCTTTTAAAGACATTTAAGTGATTTTCTAACCATTTAATGACCGTAATTCAAATTTGAACTACATCTACATGCAACGCCTAACCATAACGGTTTGAAAAATCATATTTTTGTGTACTTGTGTGCGAGTTAATTCCATGTGCAGTAAATTCGAAGGAATTTTAAAACATATTGGTGTCAAAGCATGGGCACATGCATGGAGTGCATGCCATGGCATTTTAATTCTAAAAAATAAAAAATGATCAGAAAAATATGAAACCTTGGTTGATGTAATGTCATGCCACCAAGATGATGTGGTAAAGAAATTGTCATGTTTGACGAAAGTTTGGACACACACCCCTCACAAATCGGAGCAACTCGCTAGAAGGTTTGTGGTTCCGAGAGGGAACAATGCATGTTTGATGACGAATGGAAGATAGCTTCCTCTTACGGCCTTCAAATTTTTTTCAATGTCTAACGTGCACTACTACAACTGTAATGTGGAATTTTGGAAAATTCTAGGGGTCATTTGACATTTCAAAGACATTTAAGTGATTTTCAAACCATTTAATGACCGTAATTCAAATTTGAACTACATCTACATGCAACGCCTAACCAAAACGGTTTGAAAAATCATATCTCTGTACTTGTGTGCGAGTTAATTCCATGTGCAGTAAATTAGAAGGAATTTTCAAACATATTGGTCTCACGACATGGACACATGCATACGTATGCATGGAGTGACATGGCATTTTAATTCAAAAAAATAGAAAAATGATCAGAAACACATGAAACCTTGGTTGATGTAATGTCATGCCACCAAGATGATGTGGTAAAGAAATTGGCATGTTTGACAAACGTTTGGACACACGCCCCTCACAAATCGAAGCAACTCACTAGAAGGTTTGTGGTTCCGAGAGGGAACAATGCATGTTTGATGACAAATGGGTGATAGCTTCCTCTTACGGCCTTCAAATTTTTTCCTACGTTTAACGTGCACTAATACAACTGTCATGTGAAAATTTGGTAAATTTCAGGGGGTCATTTGACCTTCTAAAGACATTTAAGTGATGTTATAACCATTTAATGGCCGTAATTCAAATTTGAACTACATCTACATGCAACGCCTAACCAAAACGGTTTGAAAAAACATATTTTTGTGTACTTGTGTGTGAGTTAATTCCATGTGCAGTAAATTTGAATGAATTTTCAAACATATTGGTGTCAAGGCATAGGCACATGCATCGAGTGCATGCCATGGCATTTTAATTCCAAAAAAATAAAAAAGGGATCAGAAAAACATGAAACCTTGCTTCATTTAATGTCATGCCACCAAGATGATGTGGTAAAAAATTGGCCTGTTTGATGAAAGTTTGGACACACACCCCTCACAAACCGGAGCAACTCACTAGAAGGTTCGTGGTTCTGAGAGGGAACAATGCATGTTTGCTGACGGGAGGGAGATAGCTTCCTCTTGCAGCCTTCAATTTTTTCCTACGTTTAACGTGCACTAATACAACTGTCATGGGAAAAGTTGGAAATTTTTAGGGGTCATTTGACCTTTTAAAGACATTTAAGTGATTTTCCAACCATTTAATGACCGTAATTCAAACTTGAACTACATCTACATGCAACGCCTAACCAAAATGGTTTGAAAAATCATATTTTTGTGTACTTGTGTGCGAGTTAAAAAATCATCAGACGATGTAAATATCTGGTGTTCAAAAAAGAAAATGTAAATATCTGGCAAGACAACCGGCCCCCACATGATTGGCGGGGATCATTAATCAGACACAGTTCTGTATTGGAAACCATCAGCTATTATATTCACACACGGATTTGCTGCGGGAATTGTGTGTAATTCAAACTACAATACTCATAAATTCCGGCGACCGGCATGTGTACTGTCCCCGTCAATCTAGATTCCGGCCGCAAATAAATACTACCTTGCTCACGTCATCCCGCCTGCATTCTCATCTACATTCTCCGCTCGCTCGCCCTCTCTCTCTCTCTCTCTCAAATCTCTGCCATGGCGCCGCCGGTCTGCCCACACGCCGACGAGGAGTCGCTGAAGGAAATATGCCCTAGAAGCAATAATAAAGTTATTATTTATTTCCTTATATCATGATAAATGTTTATTATTCATGCTAGAATTGTATTAACCGGAAACAGAATACATGTGTGAATACATAGACAAACAGAGTGTCACTAGTATGCCTCTACTTGACTAGCTCGTTGATCAAAGATGGTTATGTTTCCTAACCATAGACATGAGTTGTCATTTGATTAACGGGATCACATCATTAGGAGAATGATGTGATTGACTTGACCCATTCCGTTAGCATAGCACTTGATCGTTTAGTTTGTTGCTATTGCTTTCTTCATGACTTATACATGTTCCTATGACTATGATATTATGCAACTCCCGTTTACCGGAGGAACACTTTGTGTGCCACCAAACGTCACAACGTAACTGGGTGATTATAAAGGTGCTCTACAGGTGTCTCCGAAGGTACTTGTTGGGTTGGCGTATTTCGAGATTAGGATTTGTCACTCCGATTGTCGGAGAGGTATCTATGGGCCCTCTCTGTAATGCACATCACTTAAGCCTTGCAAGCATTGCAACTAATGAGTTAGTTGCAGGATGATGTATTACGAACGAGTAAAGAGACTTGCCGGTAACGAGATTGAACTAGGTATTGAGATACCGACGATCGAATCTCGGGCAAGTAACATACCGATGACAAAGGGAACAACGTATGTTGTTATGCGGTCTGACCGATAAAGATCTTCATAGAATATGTGGGAGCCAATATGAGCATCCAGGTTCCGCTATTGGTTATTGACCGGAGACGTGTCTCGGTCATGTCTACATTGTTCTCGAACCCGTAGGGTCCGCACGCTTAAGGTTTCGATGACAGTTATATTATGAGTTTATGAGTTTTGATGTACCGAAGGAGTTCGGAGTCCCGGATGAGATCGGGGACATGACGAGGAGTCTCGAAATGGTCGAGACGTAAAGATCGATATATTGGACGACTATATTCGGACATCGGAAAGGTTCCGAGTGATTCGGGTATTTTTCGGAGTACCGGAGAGTTACGGGAATACGT
The DNA here is from genome assembly GCF_018294505.1 of Triticum aestivum. Lineage (NCBI taxonomy): Eukaryota > Viridiplantae > Streptophyta > Magnoliopsida > Poales > Poaceae > Triticum > Triticum aestivum. Next base: position 257,677,453 of record NC_057800.1, read on the forward strand.
ATTGGGCCTTATTGGGCCATACGGGAAAGAAGGAAAAGGGCCTCAAGGGTGGCCGCACCCTTCCCCTTGGTCTGGTCCGAATTGGACTAGGGAAGGGGGGTGCCCCCTTCCTTCCTTCTCCTTTTCCCTTCCTCTTTTCCTATTCCATATGGGAGGTGGAATCCTACTAGGACTAGGGAGTCCTAGTAGGACTCCACACTTGGCGCGCCCCCTCCTAGGGCCGGCCTCCTCCTCCCTTGCTCCTTTATATACGGGTGCAGGGGCACCCCAAAGACACAACAATTGATCATTGATCTCTTAGCCGTGTGCGGTGCCCCCTTCCACCATAATCCTCGATAATATTGTAGCGGTGCTTAGGCGAAGCCCTACGATGGTAGAACATCAAGATCGTCATCATGCCATCATGCTGACGGAACTCTTCCCCGACATTCTGCTGGATCGGAGTCCGGGGATCGTCATCGAGCTGAACGTGTGCTAGAACTCGGAGGTGCCGTAGTTTCGGTGCTTGATCGATCGGGCCGTGAAGACGTACGACTACATCAACCGCGTTGTGCTAACGCTTCCGCTTCCGGTCTACGAGGGTACGTAGACAACACTCTCCCCTCTCGTTGCTATGCATCACCATGATCTTGCGTGTGCGTAGGAAAATTTTGAAATTAATACGTTCCCCAACAGTGGCATCCGAGCTAGGTTTTATGCGTTGATGTAATATGCACGAGTAGAACACAAGTGAGTTGTGGGCAATATAAGTCATACTTCTTACCAGCATGTCACACTTCGGTTCGGCGGTATTGTTGGATGAAGCGGCCCGGACCGACATTACGCGTAGCCTTACGCGAGACTGGTTTTACCGCCGTGCTATGCACACAGGTGACTAGCGGGTGTCAGTTTCTCCAACTTTAGTTGAACCGAGTGTGGCTACGCCCGGTCCTTGAGAAGGTTAAAACAGCACTAACTTGACAAACTATCGTTGTGGTTTTGATGCGTAGGTAAGAACGGTTCTTGGTCAGCCTGTAGCAGCCACGTAAAACTTGCAACAACGAAGTAGAGGACGTCTAACTTGTTTTTGCAGGGCATGTTGTGATGTGATATGGTCAAGACGTGATGAGATATAAGTTGTTGTATAAGATGATCATGTTTTGTTGAAGTTATCGGCAACTGGCAGAAGCCTTATGGTTGTCTCTTTATTGCATAAGATGCAAGCGCCAAATAATTGCTTTACTTTATCGCTATGCGATAGCAATAGTTGCAAGAGCAGTAGTTGGCGAGACGACCATGTGACGACACATTGATATAGATCAAGATGATGGAGATCATGGTGTCATGCCGGTGACGATGGAAATCATGACGATACTTTGGAGATGGAGATCAAAGGCACAAGATGATGATGGCCATATCATGTCACATATTTTGATTGCATGTGATGTTTATCTTTTATACATCTTATTTTGCTTAGTTCGATGGTAGCTTTATAAGATGATCTCTCACTAATTATCAAGGTACAAGTGTTCTCCCTGAGTATGCACCATTGCGAAAGTTCTTCGTGCTGAGACACCACGTGATGATCGGGTGTGATAGGCTCTACGTTCAAATACAACGGGTGCAAAACAGTTGCACACGCGGAATACTCAGGTTAAACTTGACGAGCCTAGCATATAACAGATATGGCCTCGGAACACAGAGACCGAAAGGTCGAGCGTGAATCATATAGTAGATATGATCAACATAGTGATGTTCACCATTGAAACTACTCCATCTCACGTGATGATCGGACATGGTTTAGTTGATATGGATCACGTGATCACTTAGAAGATTAGAGGGATGTCTGTCTAAGTGGGAGTTCTTAAGTAATATGATTAATTGAACTTTAATTTATCATGAACTTAGTCCTGGTAGTATTAGCATATCTATGTTGTAGATCAATAGCTCGCGATGTTGCTCCCAGTTTATTGTGTTCCTAGAGAAAAATTATGTTGAAAAATGTTAGTAGAAATGATGCGGATTGGATCCGTAATCTGAGGATTATCCTCATTGCTGCACAGAAGAATTATGTCTTTGATGCACCGCTAGGTGACAGACCTATTGCAGGAGTAGAGGCAGATGTTATGAACGTTTGGCTAGCTCAATATGATGACTACTTGATAGTTTAGTGCACCATGCTTAACGGCTTAGAATCGGGACTTCAAAGATGTTTTGAATGTCATGGACCATATGAGATGTTCCAGGAGTTGAAGTTAATATTTCAAGCAAATACCCAAGTTGAGAGATATGAAGTCTCCAACAAAGTTCTATAGCTAAAAATATGGAGGAGAATAGCTCAAGCAGTGAGCATGTACTCAGATTGTCTGGGTATTACAATCGCTTGAATCAAGTGGGAGTTAATCTTCCAGATAAGATAGTGATTGATAGAATTCTCTAGTCACCATCACCAAGTTAGTAGAACTTCGTGATGAACTATGATATGCAAGGGATAACGGAAACGATTCCCAAGCTCTTCGTAATGCTGAAATCAACGAAGGTAGAAATCAAGAAAAATATCAAGTGTTGATGGTAGACAAGACCACTAGTTTCAAGAAAAGGGCAAAGGGAAGAAGGGGAACTTCAAGAAGAACGGCAAGCAAGTTGCTGCTCAAGTGAAGAAGCCCAAGTCTGGTCCTAAGCCTGAGACTAAGTGCTTCTACTGCAAAGGGACTGGTCACTGGAAGCGGAACTGCCCCAAGTATTTGGCGGATAAGAAGGATGGCAAAGTGAACAAAGGTATATTTGATATACAGATTATTGATGTGTATTTTACTAGTGTTCGTAGCAACCCCTCGGTATTTGATACTGGTTCAGTTGCTAAGAATAGTAACTCGAAACGGGAGTTGCAGAATGAACAGAGACTAGTTAAGGGTGAAGTGACGATGTGTGTTGGAAGTGGTTCCAAGATTGATATGATCATCATCGCACACTCCCTATACTTTCGGGATTAGTGTTGAACCTAAATAAGTGTTATTTGGTGTTTGCGTTGAGCATGAATATGATTTGATCATGTTTATTGCAATACGGTTATTCATTTAAGTAAGAGAATAAATTGTTGTTCTGTTTACATGAATAAAACCTTATATGGTTACACACCCAATGAAAATGGTTCGTTGGATCTCGATCGTAGTGATACACATATTCATAATATTGAAACCAAAAGATGCAAAGTTAATAATGATAGTGCAACTTATTTGTGGCACTGCCGTTTAGGTCATATTGGTGTAAAGCGCATGAAGAAAATCCATGCTGATGGGATTTTGGAAACACTTGATTATGAATCAGTTGATGCTTGCGAACCATGCCTCATGGGCAAGATGACTAAGACTCCGTTCTCCGGAACAATGGAGCGAGCAACATATTTGCTGGAAATCATACATACCGATGTATTTGGTCCGATGAATATTGAGGCTCGCGGCAGGTATCATTATTTTCTGATCTTCAGAGATGATTTGAGGAGATATGAGTATATCTACTTGATGAAACACAAGTCTGAAACATTTGAAAAGTTCAAAGAATTTCAGAGTGAAGTGGAGAATCATCGTAACAAAAATAAAATTTCTATGATATGATCGCAGAAGTAAAATATTTGAGTTACGAGTTTGGCCTTCAGTTAAAAACAATGTGAAATAGTTTCACTACTCACGCCACCTGGAACACCACAGTGTAATGGTGTGTCCGAACGTCATAACCGTACTTTATTAGATATGGTGCGATCTATGATGTCTCTTACCGATCTACCACTATCGTTTTGGCATTATACATTAGAGACAGCTGCATTCACGTTAAATAGGGCACCATCTAAATCCGTTGAGACGACACCGTATGAACTATGGTTTGGCAAGAAACCTAAGTTGTCGTTTCTTAAAGTTTGAGGTTGCAATGCTTATGTGAAAAAGTTTCAACCTGATAAGCTCAAACCCAAAACGGAGAAGTGCGTCTTCATAGGATACCCAAAAGAAAATGTTGGGTACACCTTCTATCACAGATCCGAAGGCAAGATATTCGTTGCTTGAATGGATCCTTTCTAGAGAAGGAGTTTCTCTCGAAAGAAGTGAGTGAGAGGAAAGTAGAACTTGATGAGGTAACTGTACCTGCTCCCTTATTGGAAAGTAGTTCATCATAGAAATCTGTTCCTGTGACTACTACACCAATTAGTGAGGAAGCTAATGATGATCATGTAACTTCAGATCAAGTTACTACCGAACCTCATAGGTAAACCAGAGTGAGATCCGCACCAGAGTGGTACGGTAATCCTGTTCTGGAGGTCATGTTACTTGACCATGACGAGCCTACGAACTATGAGGAAGCGATGATGAGCCCAGATTCCGCGAAATGGCTTGAGGCCATGAAATCTGAGATGAGATCCATGTATGAGAACAAAGTATGGACTTTGATTGACTTGCCCAAAGATTGGCTAGCCATTGAGATTAAATGGATCTACAAGAGGAAGACGGACGCTGATAGTAGTGTTACTATCTACAAAGCTAGAATTGTCGCAAAAGGTTTTCGACAAGTTCAAGGTTTGACTACGATGAGAGTTTCTCACTCGTATCTATGCTTAAGTCTGTCCGAATCATGTTAGCAATTGCCGCATTTTATGAAATCTGGCAAATGGATAAACAAAACTGCATTCCTTAATGGATTTATTAAAGAAGAGTTGTATATGATGAAACCAGAAGGTTTTTTCAATCCTAAAGGTGCTAACAAAATATGCAAGCTCCAGCGATCCATCTATGGACTGGTGCAAGCATCTCGGAGTTGGAATATACGCTTTGATAAGTTGATCAAAGCATATAGTTTTATACAGACTTGCGGTGAAGCCTGTATTTACAAGAAAGTGAGTGGGAGCACTACAACATTTCTGATAAGTATATGTGAAAGACATATTGTTGATCGGAGATAATGTAGAATTATTCTGCAAAGCATAAAGGAATGTTTGAAAGGAGTTCTTCAAAGAAAGACCTCGGTGAAGCTGCTTACATATTGAGCATCAAGATCTATAGAGATAGATCAAGACGCTCGATAAGTTTTTCAATGAGTACATACCTTGACAAGATTTTGAAGTAGTTCAAAATGGAACAGTCAAAGAAGGAGTTCTTGCCTGTGTTACAAGGTGTGAAGTTGAGTAAGACTCAAAACCCGACCACGGCAGAAGATAGAGAGAGAATGAAAGTCATTCCCTATGCCTCAGCCATAGGTTCTATAAAGTATGCCATGCTGTGTACCAGACCTATTGTATACCCTGCCCTGAGTTTGACAAGGGAGTACAATAGTGATCTAGGAGTAGATCACTGGACATTGGTCAAAATTATCCTTAGTGGAATAAGGATATGTTTCTCGATTATGGAGGTGACAAAAGGTTCGTCGTAAAGGGTTACGTCGATGCAAGTTTTGACACTGATCCAGATGACTCTAAGTCTCAATCTGGATACATATTGAAAGTGGGAGCAATTAGCTAGAGTAGCTCCATGCAGAGCATTGTTGACATAGAAATTTGCAAAATACTTACGGATCTGAATGTGGCAGACCCGTTGACTAAACTTCTCTCACAAGCAAAACATGATCACACCTCAGTACTCTTTGGGTGTTAATCACATAGCGATGTGAACTAGATTATTGACTCTAGTAAACCCTTTGGGTGTTGGTCACATGTCGATGTGAACTATGGGTGTTAATCACATGGTGATGTGAACTATTGATGTTAAATCACATGGCGATGTGAACTAGATTATTGACTCTAGTGCAAGTGGGAGACTGAAGGAAATATGCCCTAGAGGCAATAATAAAGTTATTATTTATTTCCTTATATCATGATAAATGTTTATTATTCATGCTAGAATTGTATTAACCGGAAACATAATACATGTGTGAATACATAGACAAACAGAGTGTCACTAGTATGCCTCTACTTGACTAGCTCGTTGATCAAAGATGGTTATGTTTCCTAACCATAGACATGAGTTGTCATTTGATTAACGGGATCACATCATTAGGAGAATGATGTGATTGACTTGACCCATTCCGTTAGCATAGCACTTGATCGTTTAGTTTGTTGCTATTGCTTTCTTCATGACTTATACATGTTCCTATGACTATGAGATTATGCAACTCCCGTTTACCGGAGGAACACTTTGTGTGCCACCAAACATCACAACGTAACTGGGTGATTATAAAGGTGCTCTATAGGTGTCTCCGAAGGTACTTGTTGGGTTGGTGTATTTCGAGATTAGGATTTGTCACTTCGATTGTCGGAGAGGTATCTCTGGGCCCTCTCGGTAATGCACATCACTTAAGCCTTGCAAGCATTGCAACTAATGAGTTAGTTGCAGGATGATGTATTATGGAACGAGTAAAGAGACTTGCCGGTAACGAGATTGAACTAGGTATTGACATACCGACGATCGAATCTCGGGCAAGTAACATACCGATGACAAAGGGAACAACGTATTTTGTTTTGCGGTCTGACTGATAAAGATCTTCGTAGAATATGTGGGAGCCAATATGAGCATCCAAGTTCCGCTATTGGTTATTGACTGGAGACGTGTCTCGGTCATGTCTACATTGTTCTCGAACCCGTAGGGTTCACACGCTTAAGGTTTCGATGACAGTTATATTATGAGTTTATGAGTTTTGATGTACTAAAGGAGTTCGGAGTCCCGGATGAGATCAGGGACATGACGAGGAGTCTTGAAATGGTAGAGACGTACGGATCGATATATTGTACGACTATATTCGGACATCAGAAAGGTTCCGAGTGATTCAGGTATTTTTTGGAGTACCGGAGAGTTACGGGAATACGTATTGGGCCTTATTGGGCCATACGGGAAAGAAGGAAAAGGGCCTCAAGGGTGGCAGCACCCCTCCCCTTGGTCTGGTCCGAATTGGACTAGGGAAGGGGGCGCCCCCTTCCTTCCTTCTCCTTTTCCCTTCCTCTTTTCCTATTCCATATGGGAGGTGGAATCCTACTAGGACTAGGGAGTCCTAGTAGGACTCCACACTTGGCGCGCCCCCTCCTAGGGCCGGCCTCCTCCTCCCTTGCTCCTTTATATACGGATGCAGGGGGACACCCCAAAGACACAACAATTGATCATTGATCTCTTAGCCGTGTGCGGTGCCCCCTTCCACCATAATCCTCGATGATATTGTAGCGATGCTTAGGCGAAGCCCTACGACGGTAGAACATCAAGATCGTCATCACACCGTCGTGCTGACGGAACCCTTCCCCGACATTCTGCTAGATCGGAGTTCGGGGATCGTCATCGAGCTAAACGTGTGCTAGAACTCAGAGGTGCCATAGTTTCGGTGCTTGATCGGTCGGGCCGTGAAGACGTACGACTACATCAACCGTGTTGTGCTAACGCTTCCGCTTCCGGTCTACGAGGGTACGTAGACAACACTCTCCCCTCTCGTTGCTATACATCACCATCATCTTGCGTGTGCGTAGGAAAATTTTGAAATTACTACGTTCCCCAACAGTCGCCGCCCCCCGAGGACGCTCACTCGATTAGCAGCGACGAGGACCCCTACGCATCGCATAACGAGGTTGCGCTGGACCACCCAACTTTGGATTGATTTTGGGACCAGTACAATCTTTGTCTCCGGAAGTCGCTGTCACCGACTGAGAAAGCCAGGCAAGTGGCGTCCAAGAAGGAGATGGCGGAGGAGGAAGCCTGGTACCAGGCGGCCTATGAAGCCCGTGATGCCGCCTGGAAAAACGAGGTGGTAGAGCTTTGGGGGCGGGCGCGTCGTCGTGCCGAGGAGGTGTACGAAGACGGGTACTTCGTGAGGAAGGTCATACGCACTGGGTGCCTCGTCGCTACGTGGAGGTGGGCCGATAAGCTCCAGCATGCCACCGACGAGGAGCTCCGGTGGGCGCCCAACGAAATGGCAAGATCGGTCGCGTGCATCCGCCAGAAAGAGGCAGATCTGTATGTCAAGCATTGCGAGGCAGAGGAGTCGGAGTACTGCCTCCACAATGGGAAGACGCCGCGCACCAGGGAGCTGCTGGCGAGGGGCTGCCGGAATTCTGGCCCCAGGAGGGACTATTAGTTTTAGTATTGTTCGTTTTCAATTTTATGCATTGTACCTAGTAGTTAAGTATCATCACGTATATGTGATGATATTATATATATATTCTGTGATAATCTAATGAACAATTTATATATATATTATGAATTCCATTTTCTATCTATTTTTGTATACTAATTTGAATCTAGCTGTTATTATCCACATATACAGAATGGAAATCGTATATACAGACATTGAAACAGAACATATAAGAATGGAAAACAGAGTACACATTGAAACAGAGCAATACTATGATTGTTGTGAATACAAAGCTATCCACGTCGAAACAACTTCTCAAAATAAAACGCGTCCATGAGACCATGACTAGCAGCCCTTGCCTAGGGTAGCTCTTGGCTCTACCTGAACTTGTGCAGGTGTTCGTCCAAGCGGTCGACACGCTTGCGGTACATCTGGAGCGCGATCTCGAGCTCCAAGTTGGCTATTTCATCAGAGGTCACCAGCTCGAGGATGCGATGGGCATGTTCCTCTGCTGTGCCCAGGTGGAAACCTGGGCCAAGGAGGCGGTCGAGCCTACGGACCAGCGTGTTGGCATCCAGGGGGCTGCGGACAAGGCGAACAACGGCACCCATGCGAATGGTGCGGCGGGCGTCCGGTGCAAGTACGGCGTGGACGGCATCTGGTGCAAGTAGGACGCTCAGGGCCTCTGCCAACTCCTGGTGAGGAATGGGGGTACTGATGGGACGTGTACCCAGCTACGACGTTGTGTCGACAGCAGGCAAGCGCTGATGGATCCGCTCTTGCTGTGCGGCGCGCCACGCCTCTCGCTCTGCGGTGCTCCAACGGTCTCGCCATGCGGCGAGCCGCAGCCTATTGGCGCGGACGCGCCTAGCTTGCTCTATGGCGCGCCATCGATCATGTTGTGCGGCGAGCTGCAGCCTGTCGGTGCTGACATGCCTATCTTGATCCGCGGCGCTCAAGCGCCATGCGCCAAAGGTCTGCTCAACCCTGGCGATCACGCGCATCACAGCGTCATCCATCGCATTGTCGGGGAGTGCCTCGGCCTCGACGGGCCATGGCGCCTGCTCGTTTTCCTCGTCGACGAGGTTGATGGCACATGCGGCTCTTTGGTGGGTTGGCATGCTTGGAAAAGGTGGATGTGCTACAGGCTACGCTTGTCGCCTCCGTGCGTTGCGCGCCCCCTATGCACAATATAGCAGGGTGGCGGGAAATTGGTGAGGAAATGGCAGGAAACGGTGGCGTGTTCATAAAACGCCATCAATTAATGGAAACTTAGCATCGAGCTAGCCCAAGAAGTAAATGATGATCAGATGAACACGGACCACACTAGGGATCCCGTCGGTGATGAATTCATCAATCCCAAATGGTTGAATACTAGCAAGTGTTTGCCCACAACACACACGGCCTATTCCATCACAAATAGGTCAGATGGATCAAATGTATGCCACACATCGCACATTGTCAAAAAGTAATGCGGTAGACCTTCTTTAACTTGTGTTAAAAAATAAAAATAAATAAATAACAAGGACCTCGAGGTTAAATTAGCTGAGAGAATGGGGCATTTCGGTCATTTGACCAAAATGACCCATCCCATCACCTAATTTAACATCGACACAACTTCCCATCCAGTCACCCATCCGATGGCTGCTCCAGCCTGAGCACACTTAACTTGATAGTTTTCTTACATGAGCTACTGATGGAACAGCTAGTCCTTGCTGATAGGAATGCCTCTTCGCATCCTTATGGCGTATCTGGCTGACCGCCCGTCCCATAATGGCCAATAGATGTTGTGTAGACAGAGCATATCACATACGTCTTATTAGAAGCAATCGTGTGCATTATTATCGGTCTTAACACACATTTTCTGATTACAGACTTGTTTGCCACGTATCACACACATCTTGTTATATTGAACCGTTTCTGTTCTCTATTCTAATCACAAACAGTGCATCCGAGTGAACCGTATGTTGTACATCACACACACCTTGATTGGGCTGTCTGTTTCTTTTGTGTTGCCTAATCACAAACAATTCAGCCGTGTGAACCATATGTTGTGTATCGCACACGCCTCCATCTGGCAGCCCATTTATTTTGTGTTGCCTCATCGCAAACAGTTCATTGAACTAAACCATATGCCCTTCATCGCACACGCAACTAAAACCTGAACCGTGTTTGATGCATCTCTCATCGCAAACGTTTTACACATTTCTGACGGTTTTCATACAGCACCGTTTGCGATTATGGAATCGCGCACAGTTTCTCTAAGGGTTTTTGATCATAGTGTCGCGTTAGCAGCATCCTGCAGTAGTGTATGGTACTATACTCTATGTATTATACTATGCGTTATAATTAATTAAAGGTAGTATTATACACTAGTATCATATGTACTGTATATTCATGATACTAGTATATGACACTCTCCACTATCACTACAAAAAAATACACTTCCGTGATGATACATGTTTGTCACAGTAGGTCACTTTTTTTGTCATGCATGTACATCCATGACAAATTTATGACAGAATCAAGATAGTCATACCTGTGATGTCGTAGAAGTGTTCCATGACATTACCAAAATTATCATCACGGAAGTGTCCACTTCCATGACGATAAATCGCGCGTCATAGAAGTGCTTTCGTCAAGGGTGACCGACATGTGGCATCCACCGTAACGGAACGCCGTTAAGCTATCGGGTCGGGTTTTGGATCCCATAACCCGTTACAGCCCCGACCAATGGGAAATTTCCACGTGTAAAATTCTTATTGGCTGGACGAAACACGTGTCAGCTCGTCAGTGGGTCAGATAGGCGCCTATGATACGTCGACACATGGCACGGCCCAACAGAGGCCCATTCCTGTGAAAAGGCCAGCCCGTTTGACTTGGTCAAAAGGTGGCGGGCCGGCCCATGGAAAGCCTGTTAACGGCATGTTCGCATATATCCCATTTACAGCCCGCTAACCCAATCCCCGTTACGCCCTATCCGAATTAGGCACAGTAGCGTCATCTAGGCCATCCAATATGATTCCAGCCTGTTTTCACTTCTGGCCCATGTATGGCCCATGACGTCTTTCGGCCCATATGAGGCCCTATGTAACTCTTGGCCTATTAACGGCCCGTGGTGAAACTGGCTCGTAATGAACAGTGTATCACTTTACACCCATTAACGGCCCGTGGTGAAACTAGCCCGTAATGAATAGTGTATCACTTTATACCCATTAACGGCCCATTATTCTGTTAGGCCGTTTCCAGCCCATGTTATCTTTCGGCCTTCTCAGAGCCCATTTATTCTTGGGCTCATTTCCAGCATTCTTTTACTTACGGCCCGTTATTGTAATTTTCTGCTTGTGGGCCAAATTCAGCCCGTGGTTACAGTCGGCCCGTTTGTGGTCCGTTAATACGTTGGGCCGTTTTCATAGCGTCATCAAATACGGCCTATTAACGATGGCCCGTTACGGTCGGCCCATGAACGGACGGTTCCAACTCTAGCCTGTTTACGGCCATAATGCGGCCTGTTATTGACCCATGTTTGGCCAATCGATCATACGGCCCGTATAAGGCCCATTGATGATACGGCCCGTATAAGGCCCATTGTTTCTATGGCCCGTAGAAGGCCTGCTGTTTCTACGGCCCGTAAAAGGCCCACTATTTCTACGGCCCGTAGGAGGCCCAGTGTCACTACAGTAAATATTAGCCCATGGTTATTGTGGCCTAGTTTTAAAAAATAGGTTATTGCAGCCACTAGTTAACCGCGGAAAAAGAACTGCAATGACTACAAGCAAACAAATAAAAAAGACAACTAGGAAATAAATAAGCAAGCAACTAACGCTAGGCTATCACGGCTATTACACATATTACATCAACTGGGCATCAAAGTTCGCCACCAGTGCAAATATAGGGAACAAAGCAACATATCATATACACTCGCCGTCAAAATTGGCCACCAGTGCAAATAAACACGGCAGCAAAACAAGAGCATAACTGAAACAACTTCAGAAGAGCTCAAGAAATGTTATCCTGGGTATCCACCATGCTGGCAATAAGCTTAGCAAGCTGATTAGCTTTGTCCTGTTTGGCGCTAAAATCCTCCAACGCTTGCTGTTGCACCAGAAAGTATGCATCTGAATGCTCTAGGGACTTCCGCAGTCCTTCCGCTTCTTGTCGCAGCACAGGTGATCGATGTCTTTCAGCTTGTAGTTGAGACTCAAGAAACCGAACTGATTCAGACAGTGAGTTTGAATAGCTTGTGCAAGCGGTAGTGGCCAGTAACTCCAGCACTAAACCAAGACAGGATGTGTCACTATCCTGAACCTTATCTGCATTACTTCCTTTACCGTTGCTTAATAAGGCACTCTTCCCCAATATTCTGTCAGCATTCTAAAAGAAGACACAAGCAGACACATAACAAGTTTAGCATGTACTAGTATATGAAACTCATTTCGGTGAACCAGTTCATTAGTAAGCTGGACAGGATTAAACTAGCAAGTCTTCTATTCCCAAGTACTAGTACATAATAAAAGCATCAAACAAACATATATCTATGTCCTATGGTAGCAATGGAATCTTAAATTAGAACAGTTGTTCTTCAGGTTTAGCCACTTGTTCTACATGAAAAGAGTACAGTAAGACGCAAGAATATAATACTTAAAACAGAAAATGAGCTCATAGACCTTACCACATTCTTGGTTCAGGACCAGTACAAAACAAGGCGTTCCCAGTCATCGTCCAGTAAATGTGTCTCAGGAGAATGTAAGGGAATTTGATGAGTTTCTTTGTTGGTGAAGTACGTTTTCTTCAGGTAATTCCGATACTGCCACGAAGCATTCTTGAAGATAGCAGAGGTATTAGCACAGGTTACCTCATCCTGAGTTTCCAAATCGGTCCTTCTCTATAGAGAAAAATGGGAAAACTTGCTATATTATAACCATCATGGAGGTAGGATGTATGGGACGAAGCAAAGTAATTGCCATGAATAACATTACTTACACATAACTCCTGGACAAACACCTGCAACTGGCATTTTCCTTCATCTTCAGTATAATATTTCCAAGATGGGAAGATATGCACATACGATTTAACAACATCAAATGCGATAGATGCTAAACTACGACTAGCTGGTTGTGCTTCCTCCACGGGAATAGGCGTACTAACTGGTGGAGTTGGGGTTCGCCGTGATAGTACTGGCCCTTTGGGCACTGGAGCTGCCTTACTAACTGCTCTTGTTTGGGAGATCTGTGGTGGAGATGGTGTTGTGTCAACAGGAACTAGGTTACTATCGGCTGGGGTTGGGGTTAGATTGGGTGAAGCTGGTTCTCTATCCATCGTAGTAGGGGTACAATCTGCGAGAGTTTGGGTTATGTATGGTAGGGCTGGTTCTTGTGCATGTACAACCGGGGTGCTATCTCCACCAAAAGGTAGCACTGTTTTATTTAAAGACCATGTTTTTAGTCCGCTAGATACTGGCATCACCCGCTCCAATTCAAATGGCTGATAAACAGGAAACATAGTTGAATGTACAGACATTGTATGAGAGACAGATGCAATAGATAGTGTGGAAAAAAGAGGGCATGAAATAGCTGACATGTATATTGTTTAACTAAAATGGATAGCATGACATAATTTCACATATATGATGTCTATCTAAATTGGATAGCATAGCATAACATAATTCAAAGATATGATGAACAACTAAACAGGATCGCATGACATGATTCACCTACATGTTATCTAAGTAATCAGGATCGCATCATTTAATTCACATATGTGATTTATATGCTAAACAGAGGGCATTCGATATGATGTCTGAACTAAGAACAGGGTGTTGAATATTGTGTATATGATGTCTAAACTATGCAATGCAAGACACCGTATGCATGATATGAGCAGTATAACCGTGCTAAGTTAGAGCATACACCTTAGTGGGGGAATAGGACTGGTCATTTGTCTCTGAATCCATCTCTGAGGAGCTATCGGGACCCAACAAGAGATCTACTTCGACAGGTAGCACTGTCTGCTCTGAAGGCCTTGTTTTCACTCCAGATTTTTCCATCTCCCACCCAAATGGCTGATTCACAGGAAGAGTAGTTTAATGTACAAACATTGTCGACAAATGGAAATGTAATGAAGAAAAGTATGGGCAAGATATCATTCAAATATATGATGCCTGGTTAAACAAGATGGCATTGCACATTTCACATATATTATGGCTGGCTAAAAGACATGAGACTGCATAATTCCCATATATGATATAGAAACTAAACAGGTGGCATTACAGAAGATGTCTAAACTAAGCAGATGACATATATGATGTCAAAAGAAGGCACTGCAAGGCAACATATGCATGATATGACTAACATCATCATGCCAAGGTAGAGCAAACACCTTGGGGGTAAATAGGAGTGGTCAGTAGCGTCCGAATCCGCCTCAGAACAGATATCTTCCTCTGGATTACAATCTGGAGAGGGGTGGGGAGGGTTTGCCATTGAACCCACCATGGAGCGATGTCTGCATGACATTGTATTGCACTGCAAAACTCTTCTCTTTTTCTCTACATGTTCAACATGACTGTGTACAATATCTGACATGCATATGAAAAAATATGGTGAGATTATGTAAGGAAAGCATGAAGAAATTTAGAGTGATGGTAACAACCAGTGGATCGATGTTTTTCCGTTGAACCAAAATAGCCCTAATGGATCGACGTGAATGTATAGTAATAAGTGATGCAACAAGCGTACAACCTCTTTGCCATAGCCGTATCGACCTCAGCATCATTGGGTTGGTCGCTGAAGCAGTTGAGGCAGAGGTGGCTGTCGGAGGTGTGGAGGAAGATATGAGAAATCTATAGACGGCGTCCAGGGCACTGCTCTGTTGTGATGGATCGTTCTGTCATTGGAGCAGCTCCGGTGAGCCGTAAGACGTCAAGGATGAAGCAGCACAAGACAGACATCGTCAATCTCAAGTGGGATTCTAATAGCATCTCTAATAGATGATGTAAAATGGATGTAAAATTAACATCACCAAAAACCACCTAACTACAACAGATGAGGTAAAAACTGTTGACTCTGAACTTAACTGTCGAAACTGAAATTTACTGTGGAATCTGAATGCTACTGTCGAAACTGAACGCAATGGTAGCAGAGAGGCACTTGACATGTAGTTTAGGGAGGGCCTATAGTTCATCTTCAACCTGCACCCCCCTGAGCCGCCAGCCACCACCGGCCGAACCGCCGGCCCCAGCACCGCCTCGCCGCCCCAAAACAACTCGCCACCGCCGCCCCGGCCAGCCCTCTAGGCCCCCCGCCCCCACCCTGAAATCTAAGATAGATAGTGGGGTACCTCTCCGGCGAGCCCCCATCCCTACTGCAGGTGGTTCTTCCTTAACTCCGGCAAGCCCCCCCAACCACTGAAGATCGACTGACCCAAAGGTCGATTTAGTTGACTGAAGTGTGGCTTAATCGGAGCAGAGCAGCAGCACGAGCGAGGGGGAGAGCAGCAGCAGCAGCTGGGCGAGCGAGCGATCGAGCGAGAGCCAGAGCAGTAGCAGCAGATCCGGCTGGTATGGCCGCCGCCGCCGAAGTGGCCTCGCACTGGGGGAGAGCCGCCGTGGAGATGTCGCCCGGGGCGCTGGCTTCAAGGTAGCCGCTCCATGGGGGTGCGGGATGGAGCACCGTCGGTGCCGGGAGGTCGAGTTAAGGAGAAGGTGCGATGCGATGAGTGTACAACCTCTTTGGTGGCACCGAGTTGGCCTCGGCTTCGACCGAGGAGTCGATGAGGATGCTGCGGTTCAAGTGGAGCAGGTTAAGGTGGCACTGTGGGGATGGAGCAGCCGCGATAGACGAGGCAATCGTCGGAGTAGCTCCTTGGAGGTGGAGGACGGGGCGGCTGAACCGGCGGGACGGCGATATGGACGACGGATCCTCATCCGGGGAGGTGGACAAGGGACGTCGAGCTGTTGCGGTGGACGACGTCGTCGGGGAAGAGGCTCCGGCTGGGCAGCGGTGACGTGGCGAACGGAGGAGGGTGGGGTTTCGCGGCTGGAGCGGAGAGGTTATGGCGGCCTGGGATTTCAAATGGCGAAAAGGGGGCGATGGGAGGGGGTGAAGCATGACTTAGGAATGCGCTTGTCCAAAATGTAGGGTGTGTTACAAAAGTACCCCCACCGATTTGAACTAGCGGCCCTTTCGGCTCATGGTTAGAAGGGGGATTTCCCATGTCGGGATTTGGCAGTTGGAGGGAGTTTTCGCGCGCGTTGTAATTTTGGGATAGCAAGACAAAAGTACCCCCATCGATCGACGTACCTCACAAGTTATGTCTCTCCTTTCTCTTACAAAGGGTGATTGATTTTCCTATGTAGTTACATTTGCTTACCACAGCCACATCGTCCCCCATCATCATTCGTGCATGCCTCCTGACCCTTCTCTCACACGCACGTGCACAGACAATAAGCAGCCATCTCCTCTCTTATTGATATTGCGGGCGTTCCCTCCGTTTGTCTAGCAAGCCTATCCCACCATTTGTTAGAAACAACTCCACTACCACCCCCTCCAACACTCTAGCTCTGTCTCTCTCCCAACCTTATTCATCTCCTGCACATATGCATGGATGCCGATCAATCTCCCTTAATACATGAGGCAGATCAATCTCCTTAATACATGAGGTAGGCCTCTCTCCTCCTCCACACATATACCAGCCATTGTACCTCTACAGTTAATTGCGGGGACGTTGCTGCCAAAGAAAGCATGGATCAATTTTAATTTAACACCTTCTGACAACTTTGTCTTCAATTCTGATGTAATTATTAGCTCTGATCTGCTAATAATTGACATGCATTAGCAAGGAAGTTAGTTTTTTATTGTTTCTGGAAGAGCATCGATGGCAAGACACGCGAAACAAAAGCTGAAAGCTCACACCATTGTACAATTTCATGTCGCTGGAAAATTATTTGTATAATACATCAATTATGTAAACAAATGATGGAAGCTTGATAGCATTGCCAGAAGCCTCTTCATCATCCGAGTCCATGTGCCATGCACAAAATTATACTCCTTCGTTCCTAAATATTTGTCTTTTTACAAATTTCAAACGAGCATATTTTAGAGTGTAGATTCACTCATTTTGCTTCGTATATGTACTCCCTCCGTTCCTAAATATTCTATTCGTCTTAACAGAGATTTCAACAAGTGACTACATACGGAGCAAAATGAGTGAATCTACACTCTAAAATATGTCTATATACATCCGTATGTGCCAGTCCATTTGAAATCTCTAAAAAGACAAATATTTGAGTAGTCACTTGTTGAAATCTCTAGAAAGACAAATACTCCGGAGTATATTTAAGAACCGAGGGGGGTAGTGCACAACCGCATGGGAGACTCAGCCCGGTCGTTGCGCCGCATTAATAGTGAGTAATGAGCAGTCAAATCATAAGCCCCACCTTTCCCACTGTAAGTTGCTCTGAAGAAGCAACCATCAATACACTCTTCTTTGAATCCGCTCATACTACTCCATCCGTCACTGTTTATACAGCGCGCTTCAGAAAAAAGAAAAAAATATGTGGGACCAAGACGACTAGCGATCAGCCTAAAAATAGCATTGGTAGTTATAGCACGGCGTCTATTACTAGAGGTAATAATGCGTACACACATGCATGCAGTGCTTCCACCCCGGGTACACACATGCATGCACTCCGTAGTAGTACAGTACATGTAGAAAAGCAAGACACCATCGACATAATCACCCACGTCTACGCGCAAATCGTCCACAAGGACTACTACATGCAAGAGGAGGACGATAGGACGCTGGCCTTCTTGGAGCGCAGGGCAACCTTGGACGGCACTGTTCAGAAGCACGTTGAGCTCGCCACCAACGCCGCTGCTCCTCCCACGTCGGTTGGTGACCCGGTGCACTAGGGCGTGAGGATGTCATTGAACGTTGATGGATCCACATGTATTTTTATCTTTCCGTCAAATCCATGTAGTAGTATATGATACTACAGTAATTATCTTACCTTTCGCATCAACTTTATAATTTTCGTAGGTACTCCATGCATGAACGGCGCCAGAACCAAACTTCTCATTACTCTAGGAAAAATCGTTATTTATTATCTATCGGTCGCGCCATGGAGCAGAACCAAAATTTACAAGTTACGAGTTCAAAAGGAAAAGCCTGCCGTGTTTGCGTCGCACCCCCACACGGTTGGTCCACCACTCCGCTCAAGCAGGAATGCGTGCGGTGTTGCATTTTCACTTACAAGTGGGACCGCAGTTGAGCAAACCGACTATCGGCAAACCCCCACCCTGCCCACCGCGTGATGGCTGAGAAAACAGGAGGGAGATGAGATGGTTGTAGCATGGACTGCAAGAAAATTGGTGTCGGATGGGACTCGTGTGGGTGGCGTGTGCCGTACTGCTAGACGTGAATGCTAGTTATGGCCCATGCCACCCCACTATATCGAGCCTATATCGAGGTACGTAGAACAAATTTCATGTAGTCCGTGCTCAGCCCTCCTCTATCTCTCTTCTCAGCCAGCCAGCGGACGCGCGGAGCCCATCGTCTATTTGCTCACATGCGGCCCCACATGTCAGTGAAAACGCAAGTGGACCCACTGAACCTGCACATCTTTCACCTTGACGTGCTGGTGATGAAAAACAAATCCAATAAAGATCTTCGGTGGCCGCTTTTGGAGTTACTCAAGAGTAGTAAGATTCTATTTACAGTTTAACCCAAGATGCACATCTCGTGGCTTCAACTACCACTCTATTTTCTTTCATGACACGACCTGGATGCTAGATGTCCCACGTGTCGGCAAAAGGAGGAAGAACCCGACCAAATCTTTGGTTCTGCTCTCGGATTAGACTAGTGCTAACTTAAATTTTTTATTGTGTACTCCATCTGTTCCAAAATACTTGACTTCCATTTGTCCAAAAATGGATGTACCTATTGTCAGGACCCCGACTCGATGTCACATCGATCTAGCTGGTAACACCTCATATCACTTTGCGGCCTCACGCACGGTATCCACACGGGTGTCGTCTTACCTTTTTCCCGGGACCGTTTGCGCCTTTTGGCTCACGTATATGATAGTGTCGCTAGCATCCATATGATAAAGAGCCCGGGCTGACATGACTAGTCGTAAACCCAAAGTGGCACAGACTTACAGGGACAGGCATCCATGACCCAGCTTCGAACGTGTCGGTCATCAGCAAGTGGGTCCGGGCTGTAGCACTGGGCTAGCAGGACTCCGGTAAACCGGGCTGTAGCGGGCTAACAGGACTCCGGTACTCAAAGCTTGACATTTCCCCGAAGGGACAGACACAGGAACGAAGAAGGACACATGCCGGCCAGCCTAAGTGTTCCAGAGCAGTAGCAAGCTACCATGGCTCAGCGGTAACACTAGGAGACATTTCCCGGTAAGAGAGGCTACTAAAGATAAACAACTAGATAGTCAGATCCCACACATACCAAGCATTTCAATCATACACACATTATGCTCGATATGTGCAAATACAACGAAGCATCACAACATGACTCTACGACACAAGTACTTTATTTAAGGCTCAGGGAGCCATACATAATATACACACAAAGTTACGGGTCTCACGACCCAACATACAAGTTATACAATCATACAAGCCAACAGCGGAAGTAACTTGTCTGAGTACAGACAACTAGTAAAATAAAAGAGGCTTGGAAAGCCTGGCTATACTATGTGGTCCTCCACAAGCTCAGGGTCACCACCTGGGTCTTTAGCCTACTCGTTGATGTCAACGTCTACATAGAACCCATCAGAAGGGGTTGCAGCGTCTTCTGTAAAAATGTAGATTATAGCAACATGAGTACAAAGGTACTCAGCAAGACTTACATCAGATCCTACATACATGCATAGTATCAAGAAGGGTTGGTGGAGTTATTGCAGCAAGCCAGCTTTGACTCTTGGCTAGACTATCCTACGATACTCCATTTGAAATAGTTTTGCACACACGAGTCCACCATTCACCACTTCAATACACTACCGAGGATCCACCTCCGTCTTCCTACGGAAGAGCCATCCTCGGCACTCACACTTATCTTGAGGCTTTTAATAGTTTCCATTTACTTGTCTATGAACTGTATAGGCAACCAAGTAGTCCTTCACCGCGGACGCGGCTATTCGAATAGATCATGTTAACCCTGCAGGGGTGTACTTCTTCATACACGCTCTCACCACTTATCGTCGTTTACACGACATGTACTCGGCAACCTTCAAGCGGAAGCCCAACGTGGGTGTCGGCCACGACCTACCTAATCACCTAAGCTTCCAGTCCAGGTTTATCGCCTATTCGGGTTCCATCCGCAGGGAGTCCGGCCGAGGTTTCCCATACGGCCCCGAACGATGTGAACAGGGTTCCCGAGATACCTAACGGGTATTCGGTACACCCGGCCACGTACCTACCGCATCACAGCCCACCCCTACGGTCAGCGCTGTCCACGGCCTCCAGTAGGCTACAAACACCAGAAACTACTTGCAACTCCTGGACGGAGAGCTAGGGTGAATAAGAAGTCGAGAGGGTCCATTGGTTTCGGGCCCAATGCATGGTAGTAGCTGATTCTTAAATCACACATACAGATCTCAGTGCTTAAGGTCGGCTTCAATGAAACAACCCACCATGTACTCCTACATGGCCTCTCATCGATACCTTTACCAAATCGTGTTCACCACACCACTCTCATTACCGACATAATCATTTCACTCTAGCCCATCACCCAGATGAACCAGACCTGACACGACTCTAAGCATAGCAGGCATAGCAAGGTAGGAACAACACATACATATGGCTCAATCAACTCCTACACATGCTAGTGGGTTTCATCTAGTTACTGTGGCAATGACAGGTCATGCAGAGGAAATGGGTTCAACTACCGTAGCACACAGCAGTTTGAATCGCGTTGTCTTAATGCAGTAAAAGAGAGCAGGAGCGAGAACATGGGATTGTATCGATATGATCAAATGGTTGGTTGCTTGCCTGATGGTTCGTTGCACGGATACGATTCCTCGTTAGGGTAATCACGGTACTCCTCGGGGACAGATCCTGTCGCAAAGGATAACGATACACAGGCATCACCAAACAATGTGCAACAATATGATGCATGCACGAAACATGGCAATATGAGTGTGTTGGGCTAATGCAACTAAAACCAGATGTGTTTGAGCAAATTTGAATCAAAGATTCAAATTCCAAATTCAAATATGGCCTTTTAAAGTGCCTTTTCTTGTTCTGATTGAAACATCAAGTTAACTTGTTTGATCATGCATGAAAATAGTACAGATGGATAGATTGGATTTTTCTGATCATTTTTCATATATTATTTGTCCAATTTGGAGTTACAGAATAAAAGTTATGAATTTTTGAAGTTTAAATAATATTCTGGAATTTCCTGATTTAAATTAAATTCAGAATATCATTTACTGCGTCAGCCTGACATCACAGTGACATCAGCAGGTCAACAGGGCTGGCTCAGGTCAAACCTGACGTGTGGGGTCCACACGTCAGTGACCAGGGGCTAAGCCCGCGTTGACCCCGGGCTGGTTAGCTTTGACTAACCCCTGGGGCCCACTTGTCAGCGTCAGTAGGTGGTGGATTAGTGGCTAATTAACTAGGCCACGTCAGCTCGCCGGAGTTCTGGCCGGCGGCGACCAACAGTGCGGCGGCGATAGTGGTTTTGGTCGTTTCGGCCACCAAATGGAACGTGGCGACCACCGGAGTGAAGCTGAGGACGACCCGCGGCTCTTGGCGGAGTCCGTTGGGGTCGGGGTGGCCGGAGCTGACGGCGGTGAGCTCGGCTGCGGCCGCCGGGGTTCGGTCGTGCGCGGGATTGGTGCTGGAGCTCGAAGTCGAGCAAAGTGAGGCGCTAGGGATGCTCTACGGGTTCTTGCGAACGTGTTGGACTCGCCGGGGTGACCAAATGGTCACCGGAGCTGCGTCGACGGCGAGCTCGGCGACGGCGGAGGTTCGGCCGAGGTGGGGATGCAGCTACGGTGAGGGAACGAGGGGAAGGAGAGGGGGAAACGGCTCGGGGGCTCACCGCGGTTGCAGTGGGCGTCGAAGCGGGCTCGGGGACGCGCTGGAGACGGCGAATTCGTCGGCGACGGTGGTCGGAGCCCGAAGAGGGGAACGGCGACGTGGCGGCGATGCAGGGCTTCCGGGGACTCGTGGAGCGGTGGGGAGGAAGAGGGAGTTGTGGCGGAGCTTCTGAGCTACTCGGGGGAGCGAGGGGTGGCCGGAGGCAGTGGCTAAGGCGAACGGCGGCGACGGTGTGCTTCGGCCGAGAGCGAGAGAGAGCGAGGGAGAAACGGGGGAGAGTGAGCGAGAGCAGGGGGGATCGGGACGGGCTGCGGGCGTCGTCCACGCGGCCAGGAGGGCGTCGGCAAGCAGGAGGTGGCCGCGCGGCCGCGCGCGCGCGAGCACGCAGCAGCTTCGGGGCGTGGGGAGGAAGACGACGGGGAGCTACAGTGCTGGGCTGGCTAGCTGGGCCGGGCTGAACAGGGAGGAGCCCAGGTAAGCTTCTCCCTTTTAGTTTTTTTCTGTTTTCTGTTTTATTTAATATAACTGCAACTTTGTTGAATTAAATAAAATACCTAGGCAACTCCAAAATTCACCAAACTACTCCTGGCTCATAGTTGGATTATTTCCAACATGAAACATTTTAGTTTGGAGATATTTGAGCATTTAAATATTTTATATTATTTTAAATGCCCAAATTCAAATAGTTATGATTTAACTCAAGAACCCTAGGATGGCCTAGAAAAGTGTGCACCATTTTTGGCAGAGGTTCTGAACCAAGGCAAAAATGATGGGCATTTTAGAAGGGCATTTCAGGTTCATTGAAAATTTGTTTTAGTAACCCTAGTTGGTTTCAGAGGGGACTGGGGGTTCTGTCATCCCCATTTCAAGTTTCTGATGAAAGAGTAAACATGATGCAACACTCTAATGCATGACTAGCTAGGGTGTGACAACTCACCCCCACTCAAAAGAATCTCGTCCCGAGATTTGGGTTCCTCCGAGAAGAAGGCGGGATACTCGAGTCGAAGACGATCCTCCCTTTCCCAAGTTGCTTCATCTTCAGAATGGTGCGACCATTGAACCTTGAGAAACTTGATATTATGACGTCGCGTGGTACGCTCGGCTTGATCGAGGATACGGATGGGATACTCTCGATAGGTAAGATTATCTTGGAGATCAAGCGTTTCGTGGTCCACTTCACGGATAGGATCCGAGAAGCAACGCCTGAGTTGAGAAACGTGGAAGACATCGTGAACTCTGGAGAGGTGCGGAGGTAGTTCCAACTGGTAGGCAACTTCTCCTCGTTTGGCAAGAATGCGAAAAGGTCCAATGTAACGAGGAGCCAATTTGCCTTTGATACCGAAACGATGGGTTCCCTTCAGAGGGGTGACCCGAAGATAAGCCTTCTCGTCAACCTCGAAAGTCATAGCCTTATGTTTTCGGTCATATTGACTCTTTTGACGAGATTGGGCTGTTTTCAACTTTTCACGAACGATACGAACTTGTTCTTCTGCTTCCTGAATCATATCCGGGCCAAAGAATTGTCTTTCCCCGGTCTCTGACCAGTTAAGGGGTGTTCGACATCGTCGTCCATAGAGAACTTCAAAAGGGGCTTTACCCAAGCTAGATTGATAGCTGTTGTTGTAAGCGAATTCGGCAAATGGAAGGCACTTCTCCCAGTCCATTCCGAACGAGATAACAGAGGCTCGAAGCATGTCTTCTAGAATTTGGTTGACGCGTTCCACTTGACCACTTGACTGAGGGTGGAAAGCGGTGCTAAAGAAGAGACGAGTTCCCATAGCGTTTTGGAAACTTTCCCAAAATCGAGAGGTGAAAAGACTTCCTCGATCCGAATTGATTTCCAAAGGAACACCATGGAGGGACACTATTCGGGAGATGTATAAGTCTGCCAGCTGACTAGCGGTTATACTCTCACGAACAGGTAAGAAATGAGCTACTTTGGAAAGACGATCGACCACGACGAAAATAGCATTATTCCCTCTTTTGGTCCGGGGAAAACCGGTAATGAAATCCATACCAATCTTATCCCATTTCCATTCAGGAATAGCTAAGGGTTGAAGGGTGCCAGCAGGCCGTTGATGCTCTGCTTTTACACGACGACAGACGTCGCAATTGGCAATATACTGAGCAATTTCTCTCTTCATCCTAGTCCACCAGAACCTCTGGCGTAGGTCCTGATACATCTTAGTACTACCGGGATGAATGGTGAGAGGAGATTCATGAGCTTCCTTAAGGATCAATCGCCTCAGGTTGCGCACCTTGGGAACCACTAGTCGATCCCCGAAGTATACGACTCCTTGATCATTAACGGAGAAACAATTCGCAATTCCTTTCTGAATGTTTCTCTTGATGCGGGAGATTCCCGGATCTACCTTCTGTGCTTTGATAATTTGATCCGTAAGGGTAGGTTTTGCCACCAAGGTGGAGAGAAAACCTTGAGGTACAATGTGAAGGTTAAGCTTCCGAAATTCCTCATGGAGAAGCGGTTGACTTTGTTGTAACATCAGGTTGTTACAATAAGATTTATGACTTAGCGCATCAGCCATGACGTTGGCTTTCCCTGGGGTGTAGGTTATTCCTAAGTCGAAGTCTGTGATCAATTCAACCCAACGTCTTTGCCTAAGATTCAGATCCGGTTGGGTGAAGATGTACTTCAGACTTTGGTGATCAGTGAATATTTCGCAACGATTACCGAGAAGGTAATGTCGCCAGGTCTTAAGTGCATAGACTACGGCTGCAAGTTCTAGATCATGAGTAGGGTAATTCTCCTCATGTGGGTGCAATTGCCGTGAAGCGTAAGCAATTACGTGTCGATCTTGCATGAGAATGCAACCTAGCCCTTGTCGTGAGGCGTCGCAGTAGATAACAAAGTCTTTGGAGAAGTCTGGTGGTACCAGCACAGGAGCAGAGGTCAGGCGTCTTTTCAGTTCCTGAAAGCTGTGCTCACATTGTGGAGTCCATTCGAACTTTTTATCTTTCTTGAGGAGTTCGGTTAGAGGTTTAGCAACTTTGGAGAAGTTCTCGACAAAGCGACGGCAATAGCTCGCTAAGCCTAGAAAACTCCGAACTTGCTTGACCGATTCGGGTGGAGTCCAATCAAGGACGGCTTGAACTCGCTCAGGGTTAACCGCAATACCTTTACCAGATATTACATGACCCAGATAGGTCACTTCTGGCAACCAGAATTCACATTTAGAAAATTTGGCATAAAGGCGATGCTCTCGAAGTTTCTGCAACACTAGTCTTAGATGTTCGGCATGTTCTTCCTCGTTCTTGGAGTAGATGAGTATATCATCGAGATAAACTACGACGAATTTATCCAAATACTCCATGAAGATTGAGTTCATTAACCGAGAAAAGGTGGCTGGAGCGTTGGTTAAACCGAAGGACATGACGGTGTACTCGTATTGGCCGTAACGAGTAACAAAGGCCGTTTTAGGAATGTCCCCGTTTCTGATTTTGATTTGATGGTAGCCCAACCTCAAATCCATCTTGGAGAAGACTGAGGATCCAGCGAGCTGATCATACAGATCGTTGATCCTGGGAAGCGGGTATTTGTTCTTGATTGTGACCAAATTGACAGGTCGGTAATCTACAACCATCCGGTCCGTACCATCCTTCTTCTTGACGAATAGGACGGGGCAAGCCCACGGAGATGAACTAGGGCGGATGAAACCCTTTTTCAAGGATTCATCGAGTTGCTTCTTAAGCTCGGCTAGTTCTAGGGGTGCCATCTTATAAGGTCTTCTAGCAATCGGAACGGTTCCTGGAATGAGGTCTATTACGAACTCAACATCCCTGTCAGGTGGAACCCCTGGCAATTCCTCTGGAAAGACATCCGGAAAATCACGGACTACCGAAACGTCCTCAAGGTCTGGCAAAGGACTGGCGTTAAGAGAATATAACTGCCGCTTGGCTATTCGGGTCAAGACGTTGACTATCTTTCCCGAAGGATGGGTGAGTTGAACAGTCCTAGAGAAGCAATCAATTTTGGCATGATGAGCTGACATCCAGTCCATACCCAAAATGATATTAATGTCTGAATATTTAAGGGCTATCAAAGATGCAAGGAAGACAAGTCTATCGACTTGGATTTCATTCCCATAACTTACCCTAGAGGTCTGCCATCTAGACCCAGGGGTAGAGATTTCCATAGTGGACGGCAGATCACAGAATGCAACGTTATGCAAACGAGCATAATTTTCAGATATAAAGGAATGAGAGGCTCCTGTATCGAAAAGAACAGATGCCGGGTGGCAATTAACAAGAAGCGTACCGAGAACGACGTTGGAATCTTCTTGAGCTTCTTCGGCAGAGACACAGTTGACATGGCCACGTGAAGCGGTGACCGGTTTAGCGTGGAACACTTTTCCTGTCGGCTTGCCACGGCCAACAGCTTTAGCAGATTGATTGGGGTTGGTCTGGGGGCACTCACGCATATATAGCCTGGAAATATCCTTGTGCTCCCGGAAGTGATCCTGGCATATACCGGAAGTCAGAGTCCCGAAATAACCCAGATCTGACTCGCATAATGGTCATCATGGAGTAGGCGGCATCCTGCACAGCCATCTCGATAGTAACCCCGAGTCCATAGGAGCAGTGAAGAGGCTCAGTGGATCCAGGATAAGATGGAAATATCCTGACAGTGCAGAGATACTGGCTTTGATTAAAGTCTCGGAATTGCTCTTCGACCGTGTACTCAGGATACCAGCGGTATCCAGCCTCAGTCATTACCCTGACCAACTTAGCAGTATGGCCGGGTACATCTAGGCATCGAGTCAGGCGAACCACTTGATTGAGGTCGCGAGTGGCCATCTGAAAGCACAGTTATAATGCAAAGGCATTAGAATTTCTAGCAAAATTTCGGCAGCATAACAGCTGTAAATGCTCAAAAAGGATATTGAGACATTTGACAAAGGATTTCGTACACACCCAACATCATCATATCAAGTTCTGAATCCATTCTAACAACATAATGTGGTAGTAGAACTGAACTAGGCTTGTATCCATCAAACTTATAAGGTACTACTGATTAGTAACACGTGATCCTGATAGAGAGAACAGATCCTAATTCCTTAACCCCCGGTGGAAGAATGGACTGACTCAGATCAGAATGTCATAAGATATAAGGAGTAAAAAGAGCCTTACGTTCCAACCCACAAACAATTCCCCTACATATAACTAAAGAATTTCTAGACTCAACATCGACCAGTTTGGCTTGGAGAACCTACAGGCAGTCCGGCTCTGATGCCAACGCTGTCAGGACCCCGACTCGATGTCACATCGATCTAGCTGGTAACACCTCATATCACTTTGCGGCCTCACGCACGGTATCCCCACGGGTGTCGTCTTACCTTTTTCCCGGGACCGTTTGCGCCTTTTGGCTCACGTATATGATAGTGTCGCTAGCATCCATATGATAAAGAGCCCGGGCTGACATGACTAGTCGTAAACCCAAAGTGGCACAGACTTACAGGGACAGGCATCCATGACCCAGCTTCGAACGTGTCGGTCATCAGCAAGTGGGTCCGGGCTGTAGCACTGGGCTAGCAGGACTCCGGTAAACCGGGCTGTAGCGGGCTAACAGGACTCCGGTACTCAAAGCGTGACATTTCCCCGAAGGGACAGACACAGGAACGAAGAAGGACACATGCCGGCCAGCCTAAGTGTTCCAGAGCAGTAGCAAGCTACCATGGCTCAGCGGTAACACTAGGAGACATTTCCCGGTAAGAGAGGCTACTAAAGATAAACAACTAGATAGTCAGATCCCACACATACCAAGCATTTCAATCATACACACATTATGCTCGATATGTGCAAATACAACGAAGCATCACAACATGACTCTACGACACAAGTACTTTATTTAAGGCTCAGGGAGCCATACATAATATACACACAAAGTTACGGGTCTCACGACCCAACATACAAGTTATACAATCATACAAGCCAACAGCGGAAGTAACTTGTCTGAGTACAGACAACTAGTAAAATAAAAGAGGCTTGGAAAGCCTGGCTATACTATGTGGTCCTCCACAAGCTCAGGGTCACCACCTGGGTCTTTAGCCTACTCGTTGATGTCAACGTCTACATAGAACCCATCAGAAGGGGTTGCAGCGTCTTCTGTAAAAATGTAGATTATAGCAACATGAGTACAAAGGTACTCAGCAAGACTTACATCAGATCCTACATACATGCATAGTATCAAGAAGGGTTGGTGGAGTTATTGCAGCAAGCCAGCTTTGACTCTTGGCTAGACTATCCTACGATACTCCATTTGAAATAGTTTTGCGCACACGAGTCCACCATTCACCACTTCAATACACTACCGAGGATCCACCTCCGTCTTCCTACGGAAGAGCCATCCTCGGCACTCACACTTATCTTGAGGCTTTTAATAGTTTCCATTTACTTGTCTATGAACTGTATAGGCAACCAAGTAGTCCTTCACCGCGGACGCGGCTATTCGAATAGATCATGTTAACCCTGCAGGGGTGTACTTCTTCATACACGCTCTCACCACTTATCGTCGTTTACACGACATGTACTCGGCAACCTTCAAGCGGAAGCCCAACGTGGGTGTCGGCCACGACCTACCTAATCACCTAAGCTTCCAGTCCAGGTTTATCGCCTATTCGGGTTCCATCCGCAGGGAGTCCGGCCGAGGTTTCCCATACGGCCCCGAACGATGTGAACAGGGTTCCCGAGATACCTAACGGGTATTCGGTACACCCGGCCACGTACCTACCGCATCACAGCCCACCCCTACGGTCAGCGCTGTCCACGGCCTCCAGTAGGCTACAAACACCAGAAACTACTTGCAACTCCTGGACGGAGAGCTAGGGTGAATAAGAAGTCGAGAGGGTCCATTGGTTTCGGGCCCAATGCATGGTAGTAGCTGATTCTTAAATCACACATACAGATCTCAGTGCTTAAGGTCGGCTTCAATGAAACAACCCACCATGTACTCCTACATGGCCTCTCATCGATACCTTTACCAAATCGTGTTCACCACACCACTCTCATTACCGACATAATCATTTCACTCTAGCCCATCACCCAGATGAACCAGACCTGACACGACTCTAAGCATAGCAGGCATAGCAAGGTAGGAACAACACATACATATGGCTCAATCAACTCCTACACATGCTAGTGGGTTTCATCTAGTTACTGTGGCAATGACAGGTCATGCAGAGGAAATGGGTTCAACTACCGTAGCACACAGCAGTTTGAATCGCGTTGTCTTAATGCAGTAAAAGAGAGCAGGAGCGAGAACATGGGATTGTATCGATATGATCAAATGGTTGGTTGCTTGCCTGATGGTTCGTTGCACGGATACGATTCCTCGTTAGGGTAATCACGGTACTCCTCGGGGACAGATCCTGTCGCAAAGGATAACGATACACAGGCATCACCAAACAATGTGCAACAATATGATGCATGCACGAAACATGGCAATATGAGTGTGTTGGGCTAATGCAACTAAAACCAGATGTGTTTGAGCAAATTTGAATCAAAGATTCAAATTCCAAATTCAAATATGGCCTTTTAAAGTGCCTTTTCTTGTTCTGATTGAAACATCAAGTTAACTTGTTTGATCATGCATGAAAATAGTACAGATGGATAGATTGGATTTTTCTGATCATTTTTCATATATTATTTGTCCAATTTGGAGTTACAGAATAAAAGTTATGAATTTTTGAAGTTTAAATAATATTCTGGAATTTCCTGATTTAAATTAAATTCAGAATATCATTTACTGCGTCAGCCTGACATCACAGTGACATCAGCAGGTCAACAGGGCTGGCTCAGGTCAAACCTGACGTGTGGGGTCCACACGTCAGTGACCAGGGGCTAAGCCCGCGTTGACCCCGGGCTGGTTAGCTTTGACTAACCCCTGGGGCCCACTTGTCAGCGTCAGTAGGTGGTGGATTAGTGGCTAATTAACTAGGCCACGTCAGCTCGCCGGAGTTCTGGCCGGCGGCGACCAACAGTGCGGCGGCGATAGTGGTTTTGGTCGTTTCGGCCACCAAATGGAACGTGGCGACCACCGGAGTGAAGCTGAGGACGACCCGCGGCTCTTGGCGGAGTCCGTTGGGGTCGGGGTGGCCGGAGCTGACGGCGGTGAGCTCGGCTGCGGCCGCCGGGGTTCGGTCGTGCGCGGGATTGGTGCTGGAGCTCGAAGTCGAGCAAAGTGAGGCGCTAGGGATGCTCTACGGGTTCTTGCGAACGTGTTGGACTCGCCGGGGTGACCAAATGGTCACCGGAGCTGCGTCGACGGCGAGCTCGGCGACGGCGGAGGTTCGGCCGAGGTGGGGATGCAGCTACGGTGAGGGAACGAGGGGAAGGAGAGGGGGAAACGGCTCGGGGGCTCACCGCGGTTGCAGTGGGCGTCGAAGCGGGCTCGGGGACGCGCTGGAGACGGCGAATTCGTCGGCGACGGTGGTCGGAGCCCGAAGAGGGGAACGGCGACGTGGCGGCGATGCAGGGCTTCCGGGGACTCGTGGAGCGGTGGGGAGGAAGAGGGAGTTGTGGCGGAGCTTCTGAGCTACTCGGGGGAGCGAGGGGTGGCCGGAGGCAGTGGCTAAGGCGAACGGCGGCGACGGTGTGCTTCGGCCGAGAGCGAGAGAGAGCGAGGGAGAAACGGGGGAGAGTGAGCGAGAGCAGGGGGGATCGGGACGGGCTGCGGGCGTCGTCCACGCGGCCAGGAGGGCGTCGGCAAGCAGGAGGTGGCCGCGCGGCCGCGCGCGCGCGAGCACGCAGCAGCTTCGGGGCGTGGGGAGGAAGACGACGGGGAGCTACAGTGCTGGGCTGGCTAGCTGGGCCGGGCTGAACAGGGAGGAGCCCAGGTAAGCTTCTCCCTTTTAGTTTTTTTCTGTTTTCTGTTTTATTTAATATAACTGCAACTTTGTTGAATTAAATAAAATACCTAGGCAACTCCAAAATTCACCAAACTACTCCTGGCTCATAGTTGGATTATTTCCAACATGAAACATTTTAGTTTGGAGATATTTGAGCATTTAAATATTTTATATTATTTTAAATGCCCAAATTCAAATAGTTATGATTTAACTCAAGAACCCTAGGATGGCCTAGAAAAGTGTGCACCATTTTTGGCAGAGGTTCTGAACCAAGGCAAAAATGATGGGCATTTTAGAAGGGCATTTCAGGTTCATTGAAAATTTGTTTTAGTAACCCTAGTTGGTTTCAGAGGGGACTGGGGGTTCTGTCATCCCCATTTCAAGTTTCTGATGAAAGAGTAAACATGATGCAACACTCTAATGCATGACTAGCTAGGGTGTGACACCTATATAATAAGACATGTCTAGATACATATATATTTTGACAAATAGAAGGCATGTATTGTGCAACGGAGGGAGTAGAATGGATGCAAGTTTTTGTATTGGGAAAAAGAGTACATCCATATATTGATAGAGCGCAATTTAGTAGATGTTCTGTCACTTTTAGCTAGCACAGACGCAAGATCGAGCCTCCGCAGATCAACAATGAATGCATCGAGAAGGCACTAATCCAACTTACAGGATTAGTAAAATGTATTCTTGTGGTTCTTGGTTTCTTTGGTCTTGCTTTTCTAGTCAAAATTATCGTTGGAGTTCGTGCAAAACGAAGGTGCGTTTGGGGTCATGCGTTGGAGTTGGCCTTACAAGTGGGACCACAGTTAAGGAAACCGACTATCGGCAAACCCCCACCTCGCCCGCCGCGTGATGGCTGAAGTTAGAGAAATGACGAGGTTGAAGAGATTGCTCTAGCACGGACTCCAAGAAATAATATGGTGTCAGATGGATGTCGTGGTGGTGGCGTGTGCCGTACTCCTGGACGTGAATGCTTGTTCTGGCCCATGCCACCCTACTACTCCTACTACTTACTCCTACTACTATATAGTATACTAGTATCGAGGATTCGAGGTGCTGGTTACGTACAACGAACACATTAACATATGGCTACCGTAAAAACACCCGCCCGATGCGTGAAGCATGTGAAGCTAGTACAAATAGTGTACTACTATTGTTGATTGGCCTCATCCGATAACCTGTTGCAATGCACGTACAATTATGTATTCGGAAAATATTTTTTTGCCTCATCGCACCACTCACTCAGAGAAGCGACTCGAAAGCCATTCATAAATTTAGTAAGTTTATCACAGGCATATCATTTTATTACATACAACAGGTCATCAACCCACATCGACAACGAGGATACATTATAAATACTAAAGTTTTCACCACACAACAAATAACAAGCCATGAAATGAACTTCAACTCAACCATTCCGCGGCGTTGGAAACGCTTGCTTTGAACCACAAGTGATTCTTTGGGACGGGCCATCCATTGTCGATCTGGAGACCAATGCAGGACTGATCATCCAGGCTGAAGCGGCCTACTATATCAGTACCAAGGTAGGGAACCACCCAAATGTCCGAGGTATAGACACAGTTGCTTCTCATAAATGTGTCAACAGCAGTTGGATCGCCTTTCACCATCATCGGATAGTTTTGTCCAAGGAAGAGCGAGTTTTCTCCAAGACTATCAATTCTGTGCTAGGGAGAAGGAGTTGGCGCTAGCACACTAGTATCCATCCCGAATACCATGCAACGGGAGTTGGAATAGGTCCGGAGAGTGCGACCATGGGAGACACCTGCTTCCTTAGCAGTAACATCATTAGTGGGATGTATACACACAAGAAGAGGTGATCCATCAAAATTAGTTGTCAGGCGCCACAGAGTATATGGGCGCTGCTCGTGATCATCACCATCGGCATCTCCCCCTTGGTTATAAAAAATTTCAAGTATAGGTGGTGGGATGTTCACAGGACCTTGGAAACACAAGAAGAAGGTTAATTAGTAAAGGGAAACTTGCTAACCCACATGCATGTGGATGAAACAATTATAATTACAGTGGAAGACAAACGTACCAAAACTACTAGGATGCCATGCAAAAACAGTGCCACGAGTGGTGGCAGCAAACACAAGGCCCTCCTATCGAATTGCATCACAGTACTCATCCGTGTACAGAAACTGATTTTTGAGCAATATCCATCGAGTCGAACCACGAAGGACGGCAACAAGCTTGTCGAAGATAGCAACAACTTGATAGTTGTTGTAATTCCAAGAGCGGTTGGGAACTCGACAAATTGCTATCTTCCGTAGAAGACAGTCACCATGATCGTATTTGAACATGCGTACATTACCGGTGTGCTCAACCTCTGGGCAGTGTGCTGAGATTTTAGGAAGTGGAACCCGGTGACGAGTGTACGCATTCACAAGTTCCCACTCGCAGTTGGACGACCCAATGTAAACAACCCAATCTCCATTTGCGCCCTCCCAAGCCTTTCCCTCAAGCGATGGCATCTTAACATCATATGTATCATTATCAAGCGGCATTAACTTGCACAGGGCGAGGCATCCGTTGTGCCGGCGCCAGTCATCAGGGTCACGGCAAAGAAGATAGGGGAGATCAAACCGCTCCTTGACTCTTGGGTTCCTTGCAATGATGTTATGAGTTGAGTCGAGAATGGGCTTGAACGAACCTGCCATGCTAGCCGAGGTGATGACGTCGCACCGATCAATGAGTTCCTCCACCACGTCATCTTTCAGATCGGGGCAAGAATAACGGGGTCGTTTCTGGCCTGTTCCCTCCATGGAGAAGATGATCGAACAATGGCAGAAGAAAGGGTGAAGGGCTGAAGGAAAATGGAGGAGGGAGAGGAAGAGTGTGCGACAGCAGTTCCAAATCAAGAGGGAAAGGCGAAGAGTCGGTGGACGGTTGCGAGTTTGCCACGATTCACGAAGAGGCGCCCCGTCCTACACGTCCGTTCAGAAATACTCCTACTACTCGCCGTCGTCTCACTAATATGTTGGAACGGGACCACATGTCAATGAAACATGGTGTGTAATTTCTCGTGCAAAATGCGATCTGGCCGCGTTGGCCCGAGGTGCCACATTATTTATTGACCTTTATTTTTTTAATGGCGTGCCGATCAGTTTTGAAGCACGACTAACTGGTACTGTACGCAGAGAAAATGGGTTGTATTTGTCCTCCACGGTTTAGAGGCTGACTTGTGGGCATAGCAAGTTGACGCGTACACAATCAGGAGATGATTGTACGTGGAGAGGATGACAGCAGGGACCCGCCAAGGCCATGGCAGTACGCAAGCAAGTGCCTCCTTATTTCAAGCCAATAAAAAAATGGCTCCTCCTAGTGGATTTCTGACATCTGGGTCCCATGCCATTGTCAACGTAGTTAATAAATGAGAGAATTGCACAATGAGCGGCTGACACCAGGGACCCAGCAGCTCGCCCAGTTATTTTTGTTTTGGATTAATTTGATAAATGCCACTCCAAATCTGGTGTATCCGAGAAATGCCACTGCAATTTCCAAACTTTGAAAAATGCCATTTCATGCCATTTCTAGTGGCATTTTTTGAAGTCTGGAGTGGCGTTTTTCAAAGTTTGCAAACTGCAATGGCGTTTTTCAAAGTTTGCAAAAATTGCAGTGGCATTTTTATGAATCGCCATAATTCGAGTGGCATTTATCTAATTTGTTTTTGAGACGGAAGCAGGGTGTCAACTGGGCTGTGCGGGACACTCTGGCCTGTCTAGACAGCCTTTTCTTTTATGTTTACCACCGACCAACCCAGTAGTTTTTTTTCTTTCTGAAAATGGCTAGCCCAGTTCTTTTGTGATTTTTCAAGTAAGTCGCTTTATCAGGCCTGTTGGGTTGCATATCTCTCAAGACGAGGAGAGCTTCATTCGGCTGGCCGAGAAAATGGCCTATCAGCAATGAGAAATGGGTTGTACATTTTAAAAACACATCAAACCGGCAATTATTTTCAAATATCTTTTTTCATTTCGAGATTTTAAATTACATTGATTTTTATGCATGGACAATTTATTGGATTTTATATTGATATACATTTATTTTTAAAATCAGTCTAAATGTGACTCGAAATTTCGGGATTAAAAATAGTTCAGACCGCACTGACATATGCAAAATTTTGTATAATTTTTTAACCGTGGCCACAATATGGGCTATAATGCTAACATAAAGAATATGGGCTCCAAAAAAATCCATAAGAATTAGCAAATGGGCTTTAAATTATTTGAAATAATGGCAGATGGGTTGTATGTTGTTTTCCACAGATTTGAGGCTTTCCACATATGGCATGTATACTGTCGGATGTCCATCCAACGGCCGTCGTGCTTCTTCAATCTCTGCTCTTCCTGCTCCAGCTGCTCAAACAAGCGCCGGCGGGACTACCTGCTCCCTCCTCCCAGCGGCCGGTTGTGCTGCCGTGCAGGCCTCACCGCCCCACCGTACTCCCATCGCTGGCCTAGCCATCCCTCTACTCACCCACACCTGTTGTTATTCTTCGGCGATGACAGACGAACCAGTAAACCCTCGTATAGACGTACTCCCCTCCGCGTGGGAAACAAAAACAACGGACGATTCTTCCCTGCCTCCGTGTCGTTCCCTTCCTAGGCCTCGCCGTCGTCCACCACCCTGGTGCTCTCGGCATGGCGTGGTCAGCGTGGTCAACGATCGACATCACTACAAAAAAAAGACACATCCATGACATTTGGGCCGAACGAAAAAAAAAATCTGTCATACATATGACACTTCTATGACGATAATTGTGACAAACCCCGGTATCATCATAGATGTGGTGGGCTCCTACTTCTATGACAAAAAATCATGACAGAAAATGGGCTTTTCGTCCTGGGCGGGCTGGAGACGCAGCTGCATGACATTCTTTGAGCCGTCCATGACGGAAAAAAACCATGGTAGAAGCGAGGGCGAGGAAAATTTCGGGGAGTTCCCGGTTACGATGGGAGGTCGGGGGCCGAGCGATGCGCGTTTCTCTCATACACGTACGCACGTGTGTGCGAGGTGTTGGCTCTAACTAAACCCGAGCAAGGCGTTGGGCTCTAACTGAACCCAAGTGATTGCACTACAGGGTACGCGTTACTGAACCCAAGCGATCGATCGATGGCTGTTAACCCAACCCGATCGAGCGATTCCTTCGCTACTGCTGCTAACTGAAGCCGATCGATGCTGCCTCTGGATGAACAGTGAGCGTTGCGGGGGGGTGGATGAACAGTTCCCGATGGGGGTGCATGAACAGGACCCTGTGGTGTTGCCTCTGGATGAACAGGACCCCGATCGATCGAGCCGGTTGGGGCTGGATGAACAGGACCCCGTGGAGGGCTGGATGAACAGGACCACCCCGTGGAGGGCAGGATGAACAGTAGACGGTGGAGGGCAGGATGAACAGTAGCCCATGGAGGGGTGGTTGAGCAGGAGCCCGTGGAGAGGGCTGGTTGAACAGTAGCCGGTGGAGTAGCGCACGGTGGAGGCTGGATGAACAGGAGCCCGTGGATGAATAGTCGTAGGTGGAGGCTGGAGGAGGTCAACAGTGGACGAACAGTAGCTCGTGGAGGCTGGAGGGGGTGGACGGTGGAGATGAACAGTATCCCGTGGAGTCCCGTTTTGCGGTACGCCACACCCCTCACGATGAACAGGACCCCCGTTTCGACCGTAGTGCTCCAGCACAAGTCCGTTTCGTCCATTTTGCGGTACGCCACACCCCTCCCGATCAACAGGACCCCCGTTTCGACCGTAGGAGGTCCGTTTCCTCCATTTTGCAGTACGCCAGACCCCTCCCGATGAACAGGATCCTGTTTCGAACATGGTCGGTCGAACACAAGGCCGTTTCCTCCGTTTTGCGGTACGCCAGGCCTCGTTTCCATCGCCTGTTCCGTCCAAGCCCTCTCGATGAACAGGACCACGCATTCCGTTCCGACCCAGCCGGTTGGCTCCCACGCGTTCTGTTACCTCCTCATGAACACGACGCATTCCGTTGCCTCCCCATGAACACGACGCATTCCGTTGCCTCCCCATGAACACGACAACAACGTTGTTTCTCCGTTCCGACCCAGCCATGTACACGAGCCCTGGCCGTACGTATGCGCAAGTAGGCGTTCAAGACCCTGCCCGTATGTACACATACGTGGCCGTATTTTCTTTCTTGCACCCTGGCCGATGTACGTACGTGTAAATGCTACATGCGCGCCTCTACTACGACACGTGCGCGCCTCTACTACGACACGTGCGCACCTCTACATCGACCAGTATGTACGTACACGTTTGCGACCAAAATGACAACGCTACGTACGCTTCGACCAGGTGGGTCCCGACTGTCAGGCACTTCCTTGCCTGCGAAGATGTAGCTGGTGGGTCCCAGTAGTCAGGGGGCGAATCGTTTTTTTGCCCGGACGCACTTCCTTGCGTGCGAACATGTAGCTGGTGGGTCCCAGCAGTCAGGGGGAAACATTTTTTTTGCAAAATATGATGGCCCGTCTGGTGGGTCCTGCTGTCAGGTGGAGGAATAATTATTTTGCATGTAATAAGGAGGCACTTCCTTGCAGCGGGCGTGGACCCAGCTGTCAGCCTCTCCACGTACAGTCCACGTCTGATGGAAGCCGTTCCTTGACCACATTGACCACGCCGTGCCGAGAGCACCAGGGTGGTGGACGACGGCGAGGCCTAGGAAGGGGACAACGCGGAGCTCGGGAAGACGCGGCAGTGAATGCCCACGCGTAGAGGAGTACGAGGGTTCACTGGTTCGCTGCAGTGTGAGGCTGTCGTTGCCACAGAATAACAGGGGGTGTGGATGAGTAGAGGGATGGTCTGGCCAGCAGTGGGAGTAGTAGGGGGTGGTGAGGCCTCCACCGCATCGCAGCCGGCCACGGGAGGCAGGAGCACGAGGCATGACCGGTGCTGGTTTGGGCGGCTGGAGCAAGAAGACCAGAGGTTAAAGAAGCACTACGGCCGTTGGATGGACATCGTACGGTCACTGGAGCTAGAATCATGCATATTGACTAAGTTGACAAAGCCCTCCATCCCCGTCAACTTAGTAGGCCCACAAGTCAGCCTGCCACTATACTGGGTCCCAGCTTACAGGGGGAGTCTTAATTTTTTTGTGCGTAATAAGGAGGCACTTCCTTGCATGCGAAGATATAGCTAGTGGGTCCGAGCTGTCAGTGGCGGTAACGTTTTTTTGCGAAATACAGAGGCCCTTTCGGTGGGTCCCTGATGTCAGGTGGAGGAATCATTATTTTGCGCGTAATAAGGAGGCATTTCCTTGCGTGCGGGCGTGGACCCAGCTGTCGGCCTCTCCACATAAAGTCCACTTCAGATGCATGTCGGTCGTTGACCATGTTGACCAGGCCGCGCCAAGAGCACCAGGGCGGTGGACGACGGCGAGGCCTAGGAAGGGAACGACACGGAGGCAGGGAAGACTCGGCAGTTGTTTCCCACGCGGAGGGGAGTACGACTATACGAGGGTTTACTGGTTCGTCTGCCGTCGCCGGAGAATAACAGCAGGTGTGGGTGAGTAGAGGGATGGCTAGGACAGTGATGGGAGTACGGTGGGGCGGTGAGGCCTGCACGGCAGCAGAGCCGGCTGCGGGGAGGAGGGAGCAGGCAGTCCCGCCGGTGCCTATTTGAGTGGATGGAGCAGGAAGAGCAGAGATTGAAGAAGCACGCCGGCCATTGGATGGCCATCCAATAGTCACTGCTGGTGCATCAACCTTTTTTTAGGAAAGCCTCAAATCTATGGAAAACGGCATACAACCCATCTGCCATTATTTCTAATAATTTACAGCCCATTTGCTAATTATTAAGGTTTTTTTGGAGCCCATATTCTTTTTGTTAGCATTCCAGCCCATATTGTGGCCATGGTTAAAAAAATATACGAAATTTTGCATATTTTGGTGCGGTCCGAACTGTTTTTAATCCCTAAATTTCGACTCACATTCAAACTGATTTTCAAAATAAATGTATATCAATATAAAATCCAATAAATTCTCCACGCATAAAAATTAATGTAATTTCAAATCTCGAAATGAAAAAAAGATATTTGAAACTAATTGTCGGTTTGATGTGTTTTTAAAAATGTACAACCCATTTCTCACTACCGATGGGCCATTTTCTCGGCCAGCCGAATGAAAGCTCTCCTCGTCTTGAAAGATTTGCAGCCCCACAGGACTGACAAAGCGACTTACTTGGCAAATCACAAAAAAACTAGGCTGTGGCCATGGACCCAGCTGTCAGCCTCTCCACGTATAGTACTCTTCCGATGGAATGTCGTTGACCACGCCGCGCCAAGAGCACCAAGGCGATGGACGATGGCGAGGCCTGGGAAGGGGACGACGCGGAGCCGGGGAAGACGCGGCAGTGGATGCCCACACGGAGAGGAGTACGAGGGTTCACTGGTTCGGCTGTGGTGTGAGGCTGCCGTTGCCGCAGGGCCTGGCTTGTGGTGGGAGTAGTAGGGGGCGATGAGGCCTCATCGGCAGCACAGCCAGCCACTGGAGGTAGGAGCAGGCGGTCTCCCCGGCGGTGGTTTGGGCGGCTGGTGCAAGAAGAGCAGCGATTGAAGAAGCAGCAAGACCGTTCGATTCAAATCCAATGGTTACTGCTGCTAGAATCGTTTGTTGACTAAGTTGACAAGCCCTACGTACGCGTCAACTTAGTAGGCCCACAGGTCAGCCTCCCAACCGGTGCGCCCCAGATGTTAGTGGGAGGAATCATTTTTTCGTGTAATAAGGAGGCAGTTGATTGCGTGCCGCCAGGCCAGCGGAGGGAGTGGGGTGGGCCGGGGAAGCCTGCACGGCATCACAGCGGGCCACAAGAGGAGGGAGCAGGCAGTCCCGCCGGCGCTAGTTTAGGCGGCTGGAGCAGGAAGATCAGAGATTGAAGAAGCACGTCAGCCGTTGGATGGACATCCAACACTAACTACTGCTAGAATCGTGTGTTCACTGACAAAGCCTTGTGTAAACAAGTCAGCCTCGAAATCTGTGGCGTGTACAGCCCATTTGCTATTATTTTTATAATTTTTACTCATTTTCTAATGCATATGGAATTTATTGCAGCCCGTTTTCCATTTTTAGAATTGTTGGCCATTTTCTAGTTAGTACCAGGGTCAAAAAATTAACTAAATATGTGGGAAATTTTGAAAATTCGCAATTTTTTGCTGGGGAACGAAATATTCTTAATCCAAAAATTAATAGCCATACTAAAACAAATTTAAAAATAAATTAGTACTATGTCATGTTAAGTCCAATGAAATACGTATAAGATATCAGTGAAGAACAAAAACAAAAAAAAGAAACTTATATCCCATTTGCTATAAATTTTTTGTGATTTCTTCCCCTTTTGATATTACTTTTAACAGACACTGACCGTACTCTTAAGCCAGGCTGGAATGCATCCCTCCTCGTCTTGAAAGATTTGTAGCCCAGTAATTCGGAGAAAACAAATAGGCCTAGCTTGGGTATTCTTCAAAAAGAAATACTGGGCTACCTATTTTCCCGAAGAACTGGTGCATGAGAATTTAGCTTTATTTATTTATTTATTTACTTATTTATGTTTAGGGGACCATGAGCATGTACCTGGGCTGGATTCATGTGAGAGCCTCCCTTCCAGTTAATTATGGGCTTCTCTATTGGGCCTTCATCAGTGGGCTACATGTTATCAACAAGTGGAAAATGTGTTCCGAGTTTCAAAAAAATGTGTTCCGTACGATAAATAGTATGCGCTACGTACAGTACGAGGCACTAAAGGATCGAACCGTCCAACGACTTCCAAAACATTGTGTTTGTCGTTCTAACAACACATTTATTCAACCAACAAATGAAATATACTACTGATTGTACATTGAAAATAGCAGCAACAACAACAACCAGGGCAGGGGTGCAACAGAAGCAGTAAGCAGGCCAGAAGAGCGAAGACGCAGCTCTCTCTCTGCCAAACCAAACATCAGCCATCATTACAAAAGGGCTACCAAAAAAGAACAAGTGTATGCATCAAACTAAATAAAGATCCTACTACACCAAGTGTACGCATCTAACTAACTGGCTCAGTTAGACGTTACTATTTATTAAGCTGTGGAGATTGGCTGACGGCTTGAACCAGATGGGTGCCTGACGGGGGAAACTCCAGCCAGTAGGTCGAAGTCTGATACTTGCGACCCTCTCTCCTACTTTGGGCTGCAGAGCGTGGCGGCACATATCAGGGTATGGTGCATGCAGAGACGCATGGTACGCTGTGTACACACAGTTTTGCCTGATGAACGAAACCGTGCTGCCATCATGATCCTTGCCGTCGGTTATCTCCTGGTTAATCGGATAATTCAGTCCGACAAACAGAGACGTGTACCAAGGCTACTTACCAGCCTCCAGTCAAAAATTCCTGAAGGCCCAGAGAAGCTGGGATCCTGCTCAAAGACCTTGCAGTGACTGTGATTGTATTCCGCGAAACAACACGTTCGGTGCGTGCGAACGATCATCAATCTTTCGCCGTCGTCTGATTGAGCCAGAAACCACCTGCAACTGCCATGCCGCTTTTCTTTGAAAGGTTCTAGGATTAGGAAGGGTAGGGACACCAGGTGGCCTACAACATCATATCAAGTTGGAGTCAAATAAAAAAGGGCTCTTGGTTTAGTCAATCTTAAGAACATCATGTTATGAGCATGAATATTTTTTCAGCAAATGTTGACAATAATATAAGCAAGCCATCATGATATCATAGGAAAGTAACATACTGCTGTAACAGTCGTTTGCAGCGATGACTGTAGTAGGCCAGCAATACGTCCAGCCATAGAAGGAGTCGACAGCGTAAATGAAGCCCTTGTGTTCAATAGCATCAGAGAACCATGGAGGATGTATGATCCTGCGATGGACGTGCAGATTTATCCACTTACCGCAGTGAATTGTCAGATAGGCGAGACCGCGGTTGAAGAACGCAATTAGCCTGAAGTCTTTATAATTCGCAGATCTTGTGGGCACTTGGCAGATTATAACCTTGAGCAAATCAAACTTGGTATCGTGTTGGCTACTGTAAGATCCCGAGTATTCTGGGCCGCGGTGCCAAAGCAGTGCAGTGTTAATCAAAGGAAGGGGGATCAATCGCCGGGTGTAGACCTCCACGAGTATCCAGCTGCCGCGACCGTCGACGAGCACCATCGAAGACGTGTTCATGCCGACCCAGTACATACCGTTAATGTAGTTGAGGCTGACGGGGATCGGATCGCAGTCAAGGGGGTTGATGCTCGCCACCCTACGATCGTTATGCTGCGTGACACGCCGTTTCAGAAGATCAGGCGGCATCAGCAAGCAAGGAGCTGGCTTAAAAAGCTCCAGCCTGAGGGCTTTGAGTAAACAGTACAGCCCGACGAGCACGCGGCGAGCGGCATGGTACTGAGATTGTCCAAACACGAAACAATGAGCTTGATTACCTCTGTGGGGAGCGAATTCCAGCCACTCTTTCGGTGGACGCTGCTCGGTTCTGCCATTGTTAGTGCTTGGGTTTCGGACAAGGGGGGAGGCGCCTTAGCGGGGATGGAAGATTGGACGAGATTATGTGCGGACAAAGATGGAGAAGCGAATATGTGTTGCGGGAAGTGGATAGGTGATGATGACTAC
Organism: Triticum aestivum; assembly: GCF_018294505.1. NCBI lineage: Eukaryota > Viridiplantae > Streptophyta > Magnoliopsida > Poales > Poaceae > Triticum > Triticum aestivum. Next base: position 257,720,089 of record NC_057800.1, read on the forward strand.
AGCACGCCGCTTAACTTACGAGACACATACCAGTAGCGTAGGGTCATGTCGATGCCAGACAACTTGCTTGAGTGATCACAGTACTGGTACTCCCTACAATGCTATGCCCTAACTTGCTTGAGTAGAGTAGTAGAGTAGGACTCTGCTCTACTACTAGCACCGGAGGAGTAGTATATTCTAATCTAAAATAGTTACAAACTTCAATGCCCGAGCATGGAACGACTACGAACCGTGCTCAAAGACCGTGTCTACGTGGTGTTTAGGCATGGGCGACAACCTCAACACCAACGGTGCTGCTCCCATTGCACCGTATGTGTTTTTGTCCTTCCTGTTCAAAATCGTGGTAGAATTCATGTTTCTACTCTGTATCCTACTACTATGCTAGTCCACATGATTAGTTGCGAACGACGACTTCTTCCCCGACCTCGGCAACCTCATCCTCGACGACATGGGCGACAACGTCAACACCGGCAACCAGTGAGATACAGGGTGTAGGAAGCGGTTTGGGAATTTGCATGCCTTTCCAACCAGTGAGATACTCCGTACAAAGTACGACAGAGAAATAACCACAGAGAAGGAAGCTAAAAGTAAAAAATCAAACGAGCATTTTTGCATTTGTTTTGCATTGAATCGTTTCACAAGCTTGACTAGTGCTATTTTTCTACTTTTACAAAAACCGCATCGTAATGTTAAAATGTGCATTTGCATGTACATAAGTAATATTAGTACTCCCTCCGTCTAGGTGTATAAGTCTTCCCTCCTTCTTGGTCACGGTGCACAACCGAAGATGACTTATTGACCTGGACGGAGGGAGTAGCACAGTCTGCAAGCATATATCGAGAGAGACGTGTAGTGCGATAGTATATAGTAAAGTTTGTGCTATATGCACGTACTTGCAAAATGAGTATGAGTACACAAGGTTTCCAAACTTTCCCTTTTACATACTTAATTAAGGACGCTAAAAATTCCTAAACATTTGGGATTTATCATTTGCGTCCCAAAACTAAAGAGATCGCCTTATGAAACAAAAATTATACTCCTCCTAAAAGCCACGGCGCTCGCAGGAGCGCTTGCGGCGCGCCACGAGTGTCGGGACCCCGACTCGATGCCACATCGATCTAGCATGTAACACCTCATATCACTTTGCGGCCTCACGCACGGTATCCCCACGGGTGTCGCCTTACCTTTGCCCGGGACCGTTTGCGCATTTTGGCACACGTATATGATGGTGTCGCTAGCATCCATATGATAAAGAGCCCGGGATGACATGGCTAGTCGTAAACCCAAAGTGGCACTAACTTACAGGGACAGGCATCCATGACCCAGCATCGAACGTGTCGGTCATCAACAAGTGAATCCAGGCTGTAGCACTGGGCTAACAGGACTCCGGTGAACCGGGCTGTAGCGGGCTAGCAGGACTCCGGTATTCATCGCGTGACATTTCCCCGAAGGGACAGACACAGGATCGAAGAAGGACACATGCCGGCCTGCCTAAGTGTTTCGGAGCAGTAGCAAGCTACCAGGGCTCAGTGGAAGCACTAGGAGACATTTCCTGGTAAGAGAGGCTACTAAGGATAAACAACTAGATAGTCAGATCCCACACATAGCAATACACATTACACGTACGCATAACATGCAAGTATGTGCTGTACAACATGGCATCACAGCATAACTCAACAACTCATATAGATAAAGGCTCAGAAGAGCCGTCATAGCAATTATTGCAAACAGGGGTCACAAGACCCATCATACAGAGCATACAAGCAACAAGCGGAAGCATTACATGTCTGGGTACAGACATCTACAAGAGAAAAAGGCTGAAGAGCCTGACTATCTACAACATCCGATCAAGATCGTAGCTGAGGTACTAGCTACTAGTCGAAGTCCATGAGAACCCTAGTAAGACCGAAGTCTCCGCTGCAAAAACATAAATAAAGCAACATGAGTACAATGGTACTCAGCAAGACTTACATCAGATCCTATCATACATGCATTTGTATCAAGAGGGTAATGTGGGGTTTAGTTGCAGCAAGCCAGCTTTGACTCTGTGGCTATCCTGTTCTACGACTACCAGAAACTCTTGAGGTGAAACAACGTACACGAGTCCGCTAATCACCATACAATACACTACTATGGATTCATCCCCGTCTCCCTACGAGAAGGCCATCCATAGCACTCACACTTGTCTTGAGCATTTTATAGTATCCACTTCAAGTTGTCTATGTACCATGTAAGCATCCAAGAAGTCCATAACCGCGGACCCGGCTATTCGAATAGATCATGTTAACCCTGCAGGGGTGTACTTCTTCACACACGCTCTCGCCACTTACCGCCATGTACACGTCATGTATCTCGGCAACCTTCAAGCGGAAGCCTGGCGAGGGTGTCGGCCACGACCTGACTAACCACACAAGACTCTAGTCCAGGTTTATCGCCTATTCGGGTTCCATCCGCAAGGAGATCCGGCCGGGGTGTCGCTCACGGCCCCAAACGATGTGAGCAGGGTTCCCGAGCCCACCATCCGGGTGCCACTCGGTACACCAGGCCACGTGTGCCTAGTCTGTCCCAAGCCCACCCTGCCGGGTGCCACTTGGTAGAAAAATAGCACTACCTACAAACGCCAGAAACTAGTTGCGATTCCTGGACAGAGATCAAGTCGGTTAATAAGTCGAGAGGGCTTGGAGCGCCCGGAGCCCAATGTGTGGTAGTATCGGGTCATTGGACAACATACATAGAACTCGGTGCTTAAGGACGGTTCCAGTGAGACAACCCACCATGTACTCCTACATGGCCTCTCACCACTACCTTTACCAAATCGTGTTCACACACTTAACTCTCAGCATCAGAACATATCGTAACACTCCAATTCATTCACAACGAATCAGACCTGACACAACTCTAAGCAATAGCAGGCATAGCATGGTAGGAACACAACAATGGCTTCAATCAACTCCTACACATGCTAGTGGGTTTCAACTATTTACTGTGGCAATGACAGGTCATGCAGAGGAATGGGTTCAACTACCGTAGCACAAAGTAGCAGACGAATCGTTGTTGTCCTAATGCAATAACTGAGAGCAGGAGCGAGAGAGTAGGGTTTTATCGAGATGAACAAGGGGGTTTGCTTCCTGGTAAATCAACAAGGGAGGCACTGCTTCACGGACAGGTACTCTGGAACGTCTCCGGACCAGGACCTATCGAGAAGGAACGGTGCCGGCAATCAATACACAATCATATGCAACAATATGATGCATGAACATGGCATGTAGATGTGATGCTGTTTGAGCTAATGCAACTAGTATTCAATTGAATGAAGTCCATTTGAACAAAAGGTTCAAATGCAACTCCAAAAATAAGTCTCTTATTATGCCATAATGTATTTTCTCATATTCAGCATGTATAAGTTGGTTTGTCATGCATGAAACTAGTACAAATGGAAAGATTGCATTTTTCTGATAATTTTTCATATATAAAATATTTCAATCTGAGCTACGGTTGAATTTCTATGAATTTTTGAAGTTTAAATCATTTTCTGGAATTTCTGAATTATTTTAATTCCAGAAAATATATAATTGCGTCAGCATGACGTCATCACTACATCAGCGGGTCAACGCGGCTGTCCAGGTCAAATCTGACACGTGGGGTCCACCCGACAGTGTCACAGGGTAAACAGAGGGTTAGATTAACTTAATTAAAGATTAGGGGGCACCGGGGCCCACATGTCAGCCTCAGGGGGTTAATTAAGCGGGCTGTTAGCTGCTAATGGCGGCCACGTCATCCCACCGGAGTTCAACGCCGGCGAGCACACAGACGCGGCGGCGCTGATCGGAACGGCGGCTCCGGCGATCAAATCGATGGCCGAGCCCATCTACGAGGAGCTGGGGCTCGTGCGCATCCAACGGTGGCAGGGGGAGGAGCTGGGAAGGCCGGAGCTCACCGGAGCAAGGCTCGCGGCGGCGACCGGAGCTCGGCAACTTGCGGCCGCGGCGTTGTGGTGCACGGGAGTGGAAGCGGAGGGCTCCTACGGCCTCCTGGCGTCACCAGGAACACGGTGACGCGCGCGGGAGTGACTGGCTTGGGCTCATGCCACCGTGGCGCCATGGCCGGCGGCGAGGAACTTACGGGCGCGGTGGTTGAGCTAGCTAGACGGGGCAAACAAACACGGGGAGGAGGGGGTTCGGTGCGGGGGCTCACCGCGAGACCAGCGAGCGCGAGGGCGAGGTCGGGGATGCCCGGTAGCTCCCGAATCGCCGGCGAGGATCCATGGCGGCCGGAGGCGAATTTGGCGACGGCGTCGGCTCCACGGGGTGCTCCGTCTTGCGTGGCTCGACGAGGAGGTAGAGGGGGTCGCGGCGGATCTGGGGAGCGTGTCGGGAAGGCGTGGGAGAGGCGGTGGCTACGGTGATGCCCGTCGGCGGCGGCGGTGGTTCTCGGGTGAGAGAGAGAGAGAGCAGGGGGAGAGGAGGAGGGAGAGCGAGAGGGAGTGAGAGCGGTGCGGGGCAGCGCGTGGCGACGTTCCGGACGTCCAGGCGTCGAGGGGGAGGACAGGCAGGCAGGTGCCGTGGCGGCACGGCGGTGCGCACGCGTCGGCCACACGCCCTGGTCTCCTGGCGGGAGGTGGAGGACTACTGGCGCTAGCCAGTCGGCTGGGCCGGCCAGCTGGGCCGCACAGTGCTAGGCCTCAGGTGAGCACAGGTAGGCATTTTTTTAATTTTGTTTTCTTTTCTACTTTTCTGGCATTTGTTTGGTTTAATAAAAATACTAAACCATTTTATTTGCTTATGCCAATTTTTGTAGGGGCTAATGGTATTATTCCAGAGCTCCTCGACAAAAGGCACAATTTTTGGACATATTTCATATATATAGCAATATATTTCCAATGCAAATATTTATCGAATTAATCCAAATGGCCAAAATAAATATCCATGAGCTCCTAAAAATATTGTTTTGATTTTTATCTCTGTCCAATATTTTCAGAGAGCAACATGAGCATTTTCTTGGACCCTTTTGGAGAAATTTTTATTTGGGTCATTTTCAAAAATGATTCTAAGGGTTCCACCAATCCTCATTTCAAATTTAAATGAATTTAAATATGATGCACAAATGGCTAGCTAGTCTAGGTCATACCAGACTAGGGATGTGACAACTCGCCCCCACTTGACAGAATCTCGTCCCGAGATTCAGGGGTCGACGGAAAGAAAGCGGGGTACTCCAGTCGAAGACGATCTTCTCGCTCCCAAGTAGCTTCTCTCTCGGAATGATGAGACCACTGAACTTTGAGAAACTTGATGTTCTGACGTCGGGTAACACGCTCCGCTTGATCAAGAATGCGAACCGGGTACTCTCGGTATGTGAGGTTATCTTGGGGATCAAGCATTTCGTGGTCCACTCCACGGATAGGATCCGAGAAGCAACGCCTGAGTTGAGAGACGTGGAAGACATCATGAACTCGAGAAAGATGTGGGGGTAGTTCCAACTGGTAGGCAACCTCTCCTTGTTTAGCGAGAATGCGAAAAGGACCAATGTAACGAGGAGCCAACTTGCCCTTGATACCGAAACGATGGGTACCCTTCAAAGGAGTAACCCGAAGGTAAGCCTGGTCGCCAATTTCATAAGTCATATCCTTATGATGACGATCATACTGACTCTTTTGACGAGATTGGGCTGTTTTCAAATTCTCACGAATGATGCGAACTTGCTCTTCTGCCTCCTGGATCATGTCCGGTCCAAAGAATTGTCTTTCACCGGTTTCTGACCAGTTCAAAGGTGTTCGACATCTTCGTCCATAGAGAACCTCAAAAGGAGCTTTCTTGAGGCTGGATTGGTAGCTATTGTTATAAGCAAACTCGGCGAAAGGAAGACATTTCTCCCAATCCATACCGAATGAGATAACGCAAGCTCTGAGCATGTCCTCGAGAATTTGACTGACCCGTTCCACCTGACCACTCGACTGAGGGTGGAAGGCGGTACTGAAGGAAAGATGGGTTCCCATGGCAGTTTGGAAACTCTCCCAGAAATGAGAAGTGAAAAGGCTGCCACGGTCTGAATTGATCTCTAGTGGAACACCATGCAGTGACACTATTCGAGAAATATATAAGTCAGCAAGCTGACTAGCAGTGATATTTTCTCGAACAGGAAGGAAGTGAGCCACTTTGGAAAGACGATCAACGACTACGAAGATAGCGTTATTCCCTCTCTTGGTCCTGGGAAAGCCGGTGATGAAGTCCATACCAACTTTATCCCATTTCCATTCAGGAATAGCTAAAGGCTGAAGGGTGCCAGCAGGTCTTTGATGCTCTGCCTTAACGCGACGACATACGTCACATTTAGCAATGAACTCAGCGATTTCTCTCTTCATCCTAGTCCACCAGAACCTCTGGCGTAGGTCCTGATACATCTTAGTGCTACCGGGATGAATTGTGAGAGGAGATTCATGCGCCTCCTTAAGAATCAACTGCCGAAGATGTTGCTTCTTGGGAACCACCAAGCGATTCTCAAAGAAAACAACACCACGATCATCCATAGAGAAACATCCACCAACTCCCTTCTTAATGTTTCTCTTGATCCGGGTAATCCCCGTATCATGCTTCTGGGCTTCTATGATAAGGTCCACAAGGGTAGGTTTCGCCACCAAGGTAGAAAGAAATCCGTGAGGAGCAATGTGAAGATTAAGCTTACAGAATTCCTCATGGAGAAGTGGTTGGCCTTGCTGCAACATGAGATTGTTGCAATAGGATTTACGTCTTAGCGCATCAGCCATGACATTGGCTTTGCCTGGGGTGTAGGTAATCCCTAGATCATAATCTATGATCAACTCCAACCAACGTCTTTGTCTAAGGTTCAGATCCGGTTGGGTGAAGATATACTTGAGACTCTGGTGATCGGTGTAGATCTCGCAACGTTTACCAAGAAGGTAGAGTCGCCAGGTCTTGAGTGCATAGACTACGGCTGCAAGCTCTAGGTCATGTGTAGGATAATTCTCCTCATGTGGATGCAACTGTCGGGATGCATAGGCAATCACATGACGATCCTGCATAAGAATGCAACCTAGTCCCTGTCGTGAGGTGTCGCAGTAGATAATAAAGTCTTTAGTGAAATCCGGTGGCACAAGTATGGGAGCAGAAGTCAGGCGTCTTTTCAGTTCCTGAAAACTATACTCACACTGTGGGGACCACTCAAACTTTTTATCTTTCTTGAGAAGTTCCGTGAGGGGTTTGGCTACTTTGGAGAAGTTTTCAACAAAGCAGCGACAATAGCTGGCTAGACCAAGGAAACTCCTAACTTGTTTAACAGTCTCAGGTGGAGTCCAATCGAGAACGGCTTGAACTCTCTCAGGATTGACAGCAATGCCCTTACCAGAGATTACGTGGCCTAAGTAGGTCACTTCTTACAACCAAAATTCACACTTGGAGAACTTGGCATAAAGGCGGTGCTCTCTGAGTTTTTCTAACACAAGTCTAAGATGTTCGGCATGCTCTTCCTCGTTCTTCGAGTAAATAAGAATGTCATCGAGGTAAACCACGACGAATTTATCTAAGTACTCCATGAAGATCGAGTTCATCAGGCGGGAGAATGTGGCTGGGGCGTTGGTTAGGCCGAAGGACATGACGGTGTACTCATACTGACCATAACGAGTGACAAAAGCTGTCTTGGGAATGTCCCCGTTTCTGATTTTGATTTGATGGTAGCCTAACCTTAAATCCATCTTGGAGAAGGCTGAGGATCCAGCGAGCTGATCATACAGGTCGTTGATCCTGGGAAGCGGATACTTGTTCTTTATCGTGACCAAATTAACGGGACGATAATCTACAACCATCCGGTCCGTACCATCTTTCTTCTTGACGAAGAGGACGGGGCAAGCCCAAGGAGAAGAACTAGGACGGATGAAACCCTTTTGCAAGGACTCATCAAGTTGTTTCTTAAGCTCGGCTAGTTCTAAGGGTGCCATCTTGTAAGGTCTCCGGGAGATTGGAGCTGTTCCTGGGATAAGATCTATGACGAACTCTACATCTCTGTCAGGTGGAACACCTGGCAGTTCCTCTGGAAAGACATCCGGAAAGTCACAGACTACCGGGATATCTTCAAGGTCTGGAAGAGGGCTGGCATTAAGAGAATATAGCTGACGCTTTGCAACTCTAGTGGAGACGGTGACTATCTTGCCAGATGGGTGTGTAAGCTGAACAGATCTTGTGTAACAATCAATCTTGGCATGATGAGCTATCATCCAATCCATTCCCAAGATGATGTTAATATCTGAGGATTTGAGGGCTACAAGTGATGCAAGGAATACAAGTCTATCAACAAGGATTTCGTTACCATGGCTGATTCTGGTGGTCTGCCATCTAGACCCTGGGGTTTGGATTTCAAGCGGAGTTGGCATATCACAAAATGACATGTCGTGCAAACGAGCATAGCCTTCAGAAATGAAGGAGTGAGATGCTCCAGTATCGAATAGAACTGATGCTGGGTGACAATTGACAAGGAGTGTACCAAGAACGACATCTGGATCATCATGAGCGTCTTTAGCTGAGACGTGATGCACACGTCCACGTTCAGTGGGAACTGACTTGACACTGATCATCTTGCGTGATGGCTTAATACAGCCAACAGTCTTCTCGGGCTGGGGTGGAGCATAACTAGTCTGAGAGCAATCACGTGCATAGTGTCCTGGCTTCCCGCATGTGAAGCAAGTCCCTGAGGTTGGACGGGGACCCGCACGGACAAGCGGTCTACCAGTAGGCAAGGGTGGAACACACGACTGAGCTGGGGAAGGCACCACATAGGATGGCCTCGGTGCATATCCGGAAGGAAGAGCGGAGTTTGGAACCCAAATCCGGCGCTTCTGGGAACTAGAGCCAGAGGAGGATCCCAAATCACGGTTGTGCTTACGAGACTCCTCGTAAGTGAGCTGAGCTGTCTCTGCATTAATGGCTTTGTTCACAAGAGCTTGGAATGTATCACAATGATGCAGGTGGAGATCACGACGCAACTTGGGGTTGAGACCCTTTCGGAACCTAGCCTGCTTCTTAGCGTCCGTGGACACTTCTTTTGTGGCATAGCGGGCGAGGTTCTCAAACTCTCGGCTGTAAGCATCAACAGCCATCTTATTCTGGGTGAGACTACAGAACTCTTCTCTCTTGCGATCAAGGAGGGCCTGGGGAATGTGATGCTCACAAAAAGCCTCAGTGAAATCCTTCCAGGTAGGAATCTGGCCAGCTGGAAGCAAAGTCTCATAGTTCTGCCACCAAAGACTAGCAGGACCTTCCAGGTGGTATGTGGCATAAGTGACCTTGTCATCTTTAGCTATGCTCGCGGAAAGCAGCTTATGAGTGATGCTACGGAGCCAGTCATCTGCATCGAGTGGCTCAATGGAATGATGAAAGGTAGGTGGGTGCAAGCGAATGAAATCATGAATGGTAGCAGACCCTTTGAACTGATGTGCGGTGTTCTCCTCGATACGTGCCAACAAACGGTTAGACTCACGCTTGTTCCTCTCCATCTCTAGCATGAACTCTGTCAACGAAGGCTGGTCGGGAGGATCCTCATCCCTACCATCTTCATGGTTCCGGCTACGAACAATAGAACTTGATGACATCCTGAGAAACGAAAACCAGGGACGGAATCAGCATCAATTATAGACTGTAGAATGTAGGACAAGGAATTAGTATCTCTCGAACTCCTAGGGAAATTCCGGCAGCATAACGGCAGTAAAATGCTCAGAATGAGACATCCTACTAAAAATGGGGTGGTAACATACTCATAAGCATTACTCAAGGTTCTGAGATCATACTAAGCAGACTACACCGGAAATACTCAAAACTGGGATATGACTCTGATCAACCAATCCTATGGGACTACAGAGTAGTAACACGTGATCCTGATAGACGGAAGAGAAAGCCTAGTTCCTTAACCCCGTAGGAAAGATAGGATGACTCAGATCAGAAGGCCATGAGGTATAAGGAGTAAAAAGAGCCTTACGTTCCTTCCCACAATCAATTCCCTTATATAACTAAAAGATTTCTAGACTCAACTTCGACCAGTTTGGCTTGGTAATCCTACAGGCAGTCAGGCTCTGATACCAGCGCTGTCAGGACCCCGACTCGATGCCACATCGATCTAGCATGTAACACCTCATATCACTTTGCGGCCTCACGCACGGTATCCCCACGGGTGTCGCCTTACCTTTGCCCGGGACCGTTTGCGCATTTTGGCACACGTATATGATGGTGTCGCTAGCATCCATATGATAAAGAGCCCGGGCTGACATGGCTAGTCATAAACCCAAAGTGGCACTAACTTACAGGGACAGGCATCCATGACCCAGCATCGAACGTGTCGGTCATCAACGAGTGAATCCAGGCTGTAGCACTGGGCTAACAGGACTCCGGTGAACCGGGCTGTAGCGGGCTAGCAGGACTCCGGTATTCATCGCGTGACATTTCCCTGAAGGGACAGACACAGGATCGAAGAAGGACACATGCCGGCCTGCCTAAGTGTTCCGGAGCAGTAGCAAGCTACCAGGGCTCAGTGGAGGCACTAGGAGACATTTCCCGGTAAGAGAGGCTACTAAGGATAAACAACTAGATAGTCAGATCCCACACATAGCAATACACATTACACGTACGCATAACATGCAAGTATGTGCTGTACAACATGGCATCACAGCATAACTCAACAACTCATATAGATAAAGGCTCAGAAGAGCCGTCATAGCAATTATTGCAAACAGGGGTCACAAGACCCATCATACAGAGCATACAAGCAACAAGCGGAAGCATTACATGTCTGGGTACAGACATCTACAAGAGAAAAAGGCTGAAGAGCCTGACTATCTACAACATCCGATCAAGATCGTAGCTGAGGTACTAGCTACTAGTCGAAGTCCATGAGAACCCTAGTAAGACCGAAGTCTCCGCTGCAAAAACATAAATAAAGCAACATGAGTACAAAGGTACTCAACAAGACTTACATCAGATCCTATCATACATGCATTTGTATCAAGAGGGTAATGTGGGGTTTAGTTGCAGCAAGCCAGCTTTGACTCTGTGGCTATCCTGTTCTACGACTACCAGAAACTCTTGAGGTGAAACAACGTACACGAGTCCGCTAATCACCATACAATACACTACTATGGATTCATCCCCGTCTCCCTACGAGAAGGCCATCCATAGCACTCACACTTGTCTTGAGCATTTTATAGTATCCACTTCAAGTTGTCTATGTACCATGTAAGCATCCAAGAAGTCCATAACCGCGGACCCGGCTATTCGAATAGATCATGTTAACCCTGCAGGGGTGTACTTCTTCACACACGCTCTCGCCACTTACCGCCATGTACACGTCATGTATCTCGGCAACCTTCAAGCGGAAGCCTGGCGAGGGTGTCGGCCACGACCTGACTAACCACACAAGACTCTAGTCCAGGTTTATCGCCTATTCGGGTTCCATCCGCAAGGAGATCCGGCCGGGGTGTCGCTCACGGCCCCAAACGATGTGAGCAGGGTTCCCGAGCCCACCATCCGGGTGCCACTCGGTACACCAGGCCACGTGTGCCTAGTCTGTCCCAAGCCCACCCTGCCGGGTGCCACTTGGTAGAAAAATAGCACTACCTACAAACGCCAGAAACTAGTTGCGATTCCTGGACAGAGATCAAGTCGGTTAATAAGTCGAGAGGGCTTGGAGCGCCCGGAGCCCAATGTGTGGTAGTATCGGGTCATTGGACAACATACATAGAACTCGGTGCTTAAGGACGGTTCCAGTGAGACAACCCACCATGTACTCCTACATGGCCTCTCACCACTACCTTTACCAAATCGTGTTCACACACTTAACTCTCAACATCAGGACATATCGTAACACTCCAATTCATTCACAACGAATCAGACCTGACACAACTCTAAGCAATAGCAGGCATAGCATGGTAGGAACACAACAATGGCTTCAATCAACTCCTACACATGCTAGTGGGTTTCAACTATTTACTGTGGCAATGACAGGTCATGCAGAGGAATGGGTTCAACTACCGTAGCACAAAGTAGCAGACGAATCGTTGTTGTCCTAATGCAATAACTGAGAGCAGGAGCGAGAGAGTAGGGTTTTATCGAGATGAACAAGGGGGTTTGCTTGCCTGGTAAATCAACAAGGGAGGCACTGCTTCACGGACAGGTACTCTGGAACGTCTCCGGACCAGGACCTATCGAGAAGGAACGGTGCCGGCAATCAATACACAATCATATGCAACAATATGATGCATGAACATGGCATGTAGATGTGATGCTGTTTGAGCTAATGCAACTAGTATTCAATTGAATGAAGTCCATTTGAACAAAAGGTTCAAATGCAACTCCAAAAATAAGTCTCTTAATATGCCATAATGTATTTCCTCATATTCAGCATGTATAAGTTGGTTTGTCATGCATGAAACTAGTACAGATGGAAAGATTGCATTTTTCTGATAATTTTTCATATATAAAATATTTCAATCTGAGCTACGGTTGAATTTCTATGAAGTTTTGAAGTTTAAATCATTTTCTGGAATTTCTGAATTATTTTAATTCCAGAAAATATATAATTGCGTCAGCATGACGTCATCACTACATCAGCGGGTCAACGCGGCTGTCCAGGTCAAATCTGACACGTGGGGTCCACCCGACAGTGTCACAGGGTAAACAGAGGGTTAGATTAACTTAATTAAAGATTAGGGGGCACCGGGGCCCACATGTCAGCCTCAGGGGGTTAATTAAGCAGGCTGTTAGCTGCTAATGGCGGCCACGTCATCCCATCGGAGTTCAACGCCGGTGAGCACACAGACGCGGCGGCGCTGATCGGAACGGCGGCTCCGGCAATCAAATCGATGGCCGAGCCCATCTACGAGGAGCTGGGGCTCGTGCGCATCCAATGGTGGCAGGGGGAGGAGCTAGGAAGGCCGGAGCTCACCGGAGCAAGGCTCGCGGCGGCGACCGGAGCTCGGCAACTTGCGGCCGCGGCGTTGTGGTGCACGGCAGTGGAAGCGGAGGGCTCCTACGGCCTCCTGGCGTCACCAGGAACACGGTGACGCGCGCGGGAGTGACTGGCTTGGGCTCATGCCACCGTGGCGCCATGGCCGGCGGCGAGGAACTTACGGGCGCGGTGGTTGAGCTAGCTAGACGGGGCAAACGAACACGGGGAGGAGGGGGTTCGGTGCGGGGGCTCACCGCGAGACCAGCGAGCGCGAGGGCGAGGTCGGGGATGCCCGGTAGCTCCCGAATCGCCGGCGAGGATCCACGGCGGCCGGAGGCGAATTTGGCGACGGCGTCGGCTCCACGGGGTGCTCCGTCTTGCGTGGCTCGACGAGGAGGTAGAGGGGGTCGCGGCGGATCTGGGGAGCGTGTCGGGAAGGCGTGGGAGAGGCGGTGGCTACGGTGATGCCCGTCGGCGGCGGCGGTGGTTCTCGGGTGAGAGAGAGAGAGAGCAGGGGGAGAGGAGGAGGGAGAGCGAGAGGGAGTGAGAGCGGTGCGGGGCAGCGCGTGGCGACGTTCTGGACGTCCAGGCGTCGAGGGGGAGGACAGGCAGGCAGGTGCCGTGGCGGCACGGCGGTGCGCACGCGTCAGCCACACGCCCTGGCCTCCTGGCGGGAGGTGGAGGACGACTGGCGCTAGCCAGTCGGCTGGGCCGGCCAGCTGGGCCGCACAGTGCCAGGCCTCAGGTGAGCACAGGTTGGCATTTTTTTAATTTTGTTTTCTTTTCTACTTTTCTGGCATTTGTTTGGTTTAATAAAAATACTAAACCATTTTATTTGCTTATGCCAATTTTTGTAGGGGCTAATGGTATTATTCCAGAGCTCCTCGACAAAAGGCACAATTTTTGGACATATTTCATATATATAGCAATATATTTCCAATGCAAATATTTATCGAATTAATCCAAATGGCCAAAATAAATATCCATGAGCTCCTAAAAATATTGTTTTGATTTTTATCTCTGTCCAATATTTTCAGAGAGCAACATGAGCATTTTCTTGGACCCTTTTGGAGAAATTTTTATTTGGGTCATTTTCAAAAATGATTCTGAGGGTTCCACCAATCCTCATTTCAAATTTAAATGAATTTAAATATGATGCACAAATGGCTAGCTAGTCTAGGTCATACCAGACTAGGGATGTGACAACGAGTGCCCTGGTGCGCAGCCGTTTCCTAGCGCACCGACACAATGCCTCTTCCTCAGCCTCGCAACTCGCAAGGTGTTGATTGGCGGCTTGCCGGCGGGCGAGCGCGATCTCACCGGTGTGGTGATCCAGCGCCAACAGGTACTCCTCCTCGCTGGAAGTGTGCACCCGGTCCACGTACCTCCAAGCGTAGATGAGGCGCTTGGGACCGACTGCACTCAGGGCGTCGGCATGGGCATCCTCTGCTACCCTCACGGCCCTCGCACGAGCCTTCTGCCAAAGAGCCAATTGCCTGACTCTCTCAGACGCGACATAGGCCTCCCAGGCAGCTTGTTCCGCGGTGCGCTTCTCTTCCTCGGCCTTCTTCTCCGCCTCTATTTTGGCGCGCTCTGCTAGAGGAAAAGCCTCCCACAAGGCGACATCCATTTCTTTCCAAAGCTCCTCAAGGCTGGGGGGCTCGGCGGGCAGCACGGCGTTCTCCTCGTAGCGGGGAGCCGACGCGTCCTCCGGTGCGCGTGCTGGCGAGATTGGGAACACCGACGCGTCCACCTCGACGCCTCGCGGCAAGGAGCGGAACGCCGACGCGTCCTCCTCGACTAGTGGCAGTGAGGAATGGAACGGCGACGCGTCGCGTAGCGGCGAGGAGCAGAACACCGACGCGTCCTCCTTGACTATTGGCGGCGAGGAACGGAACGGCGACGCATGACCGTCCGCACGGTGCAGCGAGGGGCTCCTAGGGCTTGGGAGGGGCGATGCCATGGTGGTCGACGTGAGAGGGAGGGGTAGGAGATAGCAATGAACGTGAACATGAGGGGGAGGAGATAGCGATGTCGTGGGAGGCGCAATATTTATAGAGAGCAATGGCACACCTACATAAGATATGGACAGAGCTGACGGACTTAACTGCCATTCCAGTTGCGTCATTGACATGTGGGCCAGACCCCTGTTGGGCCCATATGTCAGTGACCGAATGCACCTGCAGTTAAGTAACAGCTACGTGGGCATATTTGTTGGAGTAAATTACGGGGGAGCGAAGGGGTGGAAATATTGCTGGTCACAATGGATTGGACGAGCGTGGGGGGAGGAGAGTCATGCATGCAGATTTTTTCACACGAGGTGGAGTGGTGGGACCGCCAGAGGGAGAAGGAGAGTTTGGCAGGCATATTGTTTCCACTCATGGAGAGGGAAAAAATGGAAACGAACGGGCTTCCTGCAGGTATGGGGAACGGTGCATAATAAGTCATCTTGCATGCCGGGCTAGGTATAGTCTCAAGTCATTAAAAAAACACGCCCCACACATGTTCATATTTCAAGGTGCACTAAATTATTGCATGTGATGATTAAGGCTGGCCATAATGGTGGTATCTTAGCTGGTATCATGCACACGGGAATAGCAAACATGCTGATGTGGCAAAGAATTAAAGAAGAGAAGGGGGTTAGAGTAACTAGAGTTCATGCATGCATTGGTAAACACATTTTTTTGTGGAGAACGACAGCACTAGTTGAGTACTTTTGCAGACTTCAAAAACTATTCCACAATGTGTCAACATCCACAATGTCAAATCAATATTTTTACACTCATTATAAAATGTAGTTCTTATACTCCCTCCTTCCATCTATATAGGGCCTAATGCGTTTTTCGAGGCTAACTTTGACCAAATGTTAGAGCAATAATATATGACATGCAACTTACACAAAGCACATCATCAAATTCGTATGTGAAAGGAGCTTTCAATGATATAATTTTCACATTATGCATGTCATGTAGTATTAATTTTATCAATAGTCAAAGGAGGTCTTGAAAAACGCATTAGGCCCTATATAGATGGAAGGAGGGAGTACTCATTATAATCAATACTCCCTCCGTCTAGGTGAGCAAGTCATCTTAGATTGTGCACTGTGACCAAGGAGGAGGGGAAAACGAGAGATCTTAATGTTTATTTGCTAATTAATAGCATTGCATGCAATGAACTAACCACTGCATGTCGTGTTTGGTAGTCTCAAGTCATTAAAAGCATGCACACCCACATCTCCTATTGGTTGATATGTTAAGAAACAAGAAACGAGGTAGAAGTTAATGCACCGCGCCTAAGTGTTTTGGGAGTATTGTAGATATTGATATTTTTAGTATAAATTTGGTCATGGGATTTCATTGATGCCTGTCAAAGCGTTGACAGGTCTGCTATGGGTGACCTGAAGATGAAAGCGTTGAGCATCTCGAAGTTGATCAAAAATCTTCAATTGTCAAAGATTATCCGTTCGGCCAATAAGGTGGCACACTTAATCGCTAAGTATAGCTTTGACAATAGATTAGATGGTATTCTTGTAAATAATGTACCGCCCTGTGTGGTGAATATTGTATCGAATGAGTGTACTGGTGTGGCTGGTTAATTAATACTCCCTCCGTTCCTTAATGTAAGGTGTATTAGTTTTTCAAAAAGTCAACCATTGTCTATGTTTGACCAACTTTATAGCAAAATCTATAAAGATTTACAATATTGAATATTTAAAATATTGAAATATATTTCATGGTGAATCTAGTGATAATGATTTGGTATTCTACACATTGATATTTTTGTCTAAAAACTTGGTCAAAGTTAGAGAAGTTTGACTTTTTGAAAAAATAATACACCTTATATTTAGGAACGGAGGGAGTATAAGGTGGTGTTCAAAAAAAGTATAAATTTGGTCAAACACTTTGCAAACGATTGACGAGAGTAAAAAGGACCAGAGGGAGTATCATGCATGCGGAGTAGGCAAAAAAAAATTGCTTGTCTAAAAAAGGCAAAAAAATTGCTCATTTATAGCCGGTCGAAGTCTCAAAGGGCGTGACCGCACGAGGGAGGCGAAGGTCATGGGAGGCGTGACGTTTGACGGAATTAAGTGAAGTTACATCCACGCGCCGGCATGGCGTGCGAACAGGCAAAAGCTATACCGTCAGGCCTACGATATGGGTCTAGTAGACATGACATCTAGTGGGTCCCGCATAGTACTCGAGAACTCTTTGGGGGCTTGCAGCCGTTTATCCACCGGGTAAGCCAGCAACCCCACGCCGTTCGCACGCCCTACTCGTCCCCATCTTCTACCTTACAACAGTTCGCTCCAAGTCGTCCCGTCCTTTCACATTAGTTCGCTCCCAGCTTTTTTTAGGGGTACAACAGTTCAACTTCTCCTAACCCTCCTCCAAAATCCATGGCCTCCCAAATATCCATGGTCACCGCTGAGTACCAGGCTAGAGCCATCACCGGCGATCAGTTCATCGTCATCTACACACGTGGATCCGAGACGGTGAAAGCATGGCTTGCTCGCTTCCTACGCATGTTCAACAGTTCAACGGATGAGTGGGTCGCTGGGCTAGATGTTGAGTACACCACAGTCCTGGGACGAGAGAAGGATCTAAAGGACGAAGAGAGGAAGAAGCCCGCCGTGATCCAGGTTTGCATACATAACGTTTGCTTGGTCTACCACATATGCCATGCCGACGTTGAGTGCCAGGATTTTAAGAACTTCCTCAAGGATAAAAGAGTGAAATTCGTTACTGTAGGATTTAAGAACGACAGTAACGTCCTGCGTCGGATAGGTCTCGTTGTAGGCTAGCCCTTCGATCTCCAGAAGGCAATCATGGTGTCCTCCTCTCAACCTTTAATGTTGACCCTGGCAGCAGCCATGATTGATCCTTTGTACGCTAAACTGAAGAAACCTCATCACGAGTTTCATCATGCATGGGAGTCAAAGACATTAGATGAAGATCACATCCTGTACGCAGCAATGGATGCTTACCTTTGTTTAAATATCTACAAGGGTTGGATGAAGAAGCAGAGCCCAGTGTCCGGTTCAAGCAAAGAAGCATCGGCGAAGAGGAAGAGGAAGAGGGACGAGGACGAAGTCGAGGACGTGGACTCGGACTCCAAGTAGGTGGCAGTGTCGTCGCTCATGCTGGTTCTACTGCAGTGTCAAGCGGACTAGTTGCTTATTAGTTTATTTTCAAGGGTGTGTTGTGCTGAGGCCCCAGCAGAACTATGTTTATGTTCTTTCTCGTTATTTGAACTCTTTAGTACATACAGTAGTACCAGTACTATGTCTTACTACTGTTCTTCTTGCAGTTGGTACTACTGCTCGTATCTTCGTGTTTCTACTGTACTTAATACGTTTGTACTAGTAGTATAATTTGGGTCATTCAATTTGTGAAAGAAGTTTGATGGAGCGAAGGAAGAAGACGATAGAAGAGGTGGAAGAAGCCCTTCTAGCCATCCATATTGCATCAAACGGCTCACATGAGTCGACTGACCCAAATTGCTCCTTCAGATTGCAGGATCCATGTGGCATTCAAGGTGTCGAAGGTAGATTCCGCGTCCGCACCCGGTTTGCGGGCTCGACGCGAGCGCGGCCGGCTTCAGCAGCTACAGCCACCATGCGCGCCTCCTCCTCGCGGGCGGAGACGACAATGACACACTAGTTCCTCCTCGCCGACGTGCTGGAGCACGCGCTCGTCCTCCTCTTTGTATGTTGCGTGCATAGACGCAGCTCCACCAGCTGCTCGCATGCTTGGCAGCGCGGCGGCATCACGAGGAGGGACTGCAGACGATGTGAGCGGGCGAGCCTTTGGCTTCATGGCACAGGGATGACGGCGACACGGCAGTGATGGGCGAGAAATTGTTGGCCGGAACAGGCGGGCGCCGGCATGCGCAACGGCGGCGGCGGCATACTGATGAGTGCGCGTGTGGGAGCTTACTTTAGTTTTATATATAAGGTTGGTCAAATTTAAAATAAAACCGTACTAGTACACATAAACATTAGACTTAGGCAGCACTTTTATTAGTTACTAGCTTATGTTCTTGCCCAATGTGACCAGCCTTAGTACCACGGCCACGATACGGAATCATGTGCAAACGCGTGAACCGCGGCCGCGCGGTCGATCGAACGGTGTGTCACCGTGTCGCGCTCGAAGGACATCCACGGAACCTTTTTGTGTGTGTGAAAACAATCCTCGAATATTACTCAACTTTTTTTCCTGTGAAAGTTCTTGACGCTGCAATATTTCCATATATTTGAATTTAGCTCCAGTTCGTGTTTATTTGGATTTGGACGTTTTAGGTGCGCCCTAGTTTTTTTTAATACTGATTTTGTGTGTGTGACTGAGAGAGAACGTGTGTATGTGTCCATATGTGTGTTGTGGTGGAAGGGCAATGTGGAGACGTGTGCGTGTGATACAGACATAGAAAGGTGTGAATGTGCAAATGATCGTGCATGAGTGAGACATAGACAGATGTCGATACGTTGTGTATACATGAGAGAACGGTCTTCTAGTTTACTTGTGTGTGTGTGTGTGTGAGAGAGAGAGAGGGAGAGAGAGAGACAGAGAGAGGAGCATCCGTAACACAACAACCATCTCTCTCGATTCGTGCGTCCCTCGCACGGTCACATGCAACACATGCATCAACGCGCACATTTTGACACCCTCACCCGGCCCCTGCCCACCTCAAGGCCCTCACAATCTCTTCGTCAATACCCATTTCTCTCCTTAGGTTTGTTTTCTCTCAATATCTGACACACACACACACAGAGAGAGAGAGAGAGAGACACACGCAGCACAACACACACACACACACTCCCCCGAGCACACAATTCATCCCCATCCAAGGTTATACGGTGACCACTCTCGCTTGTGCTTCTTTGCACCCCAACATGCACAACACCTCAATCTTCAAAGAGGGCAACAAGCAGATCGAAGACGGCGACCACACCGCGCTAGAGAATGCGGGGTCATTTGGAAGCAGGGTGATGTGACGACGGCTGACTGACTCCTCCCCCCACCCTCTCTCGCTCTCTCTTGCACAAAATTACCAATCCCTCTCTCCCCCGCACAAAATTGTCAATCCCTCAACCCACGAGATCCTTCCCCTCTCGTCCATGTTTTTCCTGCTCTCTCATCAAACATGTTGTCTCTTCTCCTTCCACGTATACAGAATCCAGATGCACACGCATCTCATGTATATTACATGTATGCATCTTTCTCACAGACCTAACTTCTTCCTCTCTCTCTCTTTATCTCTTTGTCTCTCTCTCTCTGTCTCGTTAGGTTTGTCTCCAACTCTCTTGTCCACATACATACAATCTTTCCCGCCCTATCTGCTCCATCTTCAAAAGTTCTCTATGCACGTTTCATTCACACACTGGGATATGTCAAAATGTTGCTTCTATAATGGCTGATGTAGAGTTATGGTTGTTCTTGTTGCATCCTACAAAGTAATAACTATGAAATGCATTTAGATTCTCATTTGACTGGGATTATGTGAGTTTGAGCATGTTGTGAAGTACTATAGACCTTGTATACATCTTGGGATTCAACAATGATTGTAACTATTGAATTGTATAGACCATTACATTCGAAGTCAATAGCCTAATATATTTATTTCACAATTTCAACAAATGATTAGTTCACTACAAACTAAGAAAACAAATGTGTACTCCCTCCGTTTTTATTTAAGTCCGCGTATTAGCATTGGTCAAAGTCAAGTTTTGTAAACTCTCAGAAAGCTTATAACAAAAAATATTAACATATACAATAAAAAATAAATACCATTAGATTCATTATTGAATGTACTTTCACATCATACATATTTGTTATGGTAAATGTTTATACTTTTCTATAAACTTGGTCAAACTTTAGGAAGTTTGGCTTCAGTCAAACCTAATATGCATAGTTTACTACTACTACTCGCTAGTTGCTTAGCCGAATCACTCAACACGTCACACGGGGAGTCCAGTGTCACAAAATTTTGAGGTCGGCGGGAAAATCTCCCGCGACCCTGATTCGAGCAGTGGGAAGTTACCATCATAGCCTTCAGAACAGGCCTACGGATGACGCTTGGTAGGGGCTATTTTTGTAACTTCAGGTTCACCCTACCCAGCCAACCCCACCCCGGCACCCAGAGTAGTACACCTGAATACTCCCCAATTTCTATCCCCACCGCAAAATAGACTTCTCCACGGCACTGCAGCCTTCGTGCTCCTCCCCTTTACATCGGCGCACTCGTCCACCGCAGCGCATCTGCCTCATCGACGACCTCATACGCCGCATTGGAGCCGGTCCACCGTCGTCATCGTACATGGAGCCTCTTCCCCGGCATCGTCTTCCACGGTCTCGGATCTGCTTCCCGGAAGCCGATGCCAAGCGCAGAAGTACCACCGTCGTGGACAATGAACTGACTCCCATTGCCGACCATGACTCACAGAGGCCGCCGCAACCATTGTTCTCCTCCTCGATTGGTAATGTGTGTATTGAATCACTTAGCAGTACATGTGCAGTTCCAATTTTGTTCATACCTACCCTTCAAATTTCCTGGGTGCTATTGTTCCCGTAAAAGTAATTGGTTATAGCCTCCATTGTCCCACAGAATATCAGCTTGTAATTGTCCGTCGCTCCTGTATCGTGTTGTGCTTGGGTAGGTTTTTCATCTGCAACCAGTAGTGTGGCAAATGATGGAAAGGTTTTTAGAACTAGCAAAATGCCCATGCGTTGCACGCATCAAGATGCATTTGTATGAGTAGTTTATCTTGTTGGAGATGCTCTAACAAGGCAGACGAGTGCCTTAATGTTGCCCACAAGATGTGCGAGTATTACTAGTAGTATATTTTTCTTGCCGTGTTGAGATTTTAAAACCACGAGTGCAAACATACAGAGGAGCAATGAAGACCAAACACGGGATATTCGGGACATCTTCAAGGAGCGTGGCAAGTTAAAGAGGAGCTGCACCAAACCTGTAAAACGAGCTTTGGTAAGTAACACCCTTTCAATTACTTTCGTGTAGCCTCGTGTTCTTCGATGTGTATATGTTGTAGTTTCTGTTTCTCTTAAGCATGGTGTTCTTCGATATGTAATAAGAAGAGTCTTAATCGTCCTAATGCTTTCGTTTTTAGCTTGATGTAGGAAGTGGGTGTTCTCACCTTGTAGTCTATTTTTATTTATTTTTTCCTTTTGAGTTCACTTCTCCGAGTTCTGTTTATCTGGCTTCTACTAAATGGATCTAGGTTGCTCTGAGTATTGATCTAAAAAAGAAGTAACTTCATGTCAGGATGCAGTTCCTGCGAGGAGGGAAGTATGGTCAACCTCGAGATCATGTTTCCAAAATGAGGCTGGATTACACACAAGGTGCCAGTTCCCTAATGATGCTGGATTAGACACAAGGTGCAAATTCCCAGATGATGCTGGATTACACACAAGCCAGGTGGAGTCGTCATCTGTTCATGTCCTCGTGGCATTAGTAAAGGCTGAAAGAAAGTGTGCAGCAGCCCTTGAGAATGTAGCTGAGTTCCTGAAGAAGCGAAAAGAGCAATCAGATGCTCTCTTCACCCAAGCCAAAGAAGAGATGGAAGAAGCCAAAAATAAGATAGCAGAGGCAGAGCAGGCTAGGCGTCTCTTGCTATCTAAAACTGTTGTCAATACAAAATTTCCTTCATAATAGCTAGGTTCAAATGTTTATCCAGTCAGCATGCCTGTTGTGATGTCCGTGCATCTACTGATGTGGCACAAAATGTTTTTTTGGGTCATGTAATAACAACAATTACTTTCCAAACAATAACAGACGAAGCATTGGACATGGTATAGTTCACGCGCAAGCCCGACATTCCAAGTTCAACTTCCACATCAAACTCATGTTCACAGATATCTGCACATTCATACATAATGTCCACAACCATGATTCACTTCAAAGCCAAAAAATGTGAGGAGAGTTATAAATAAAGAAAATCATCTACTAGTTCCTGCTACTAGTGCGAGCACAACAAGTCAAGACCATGCGTAAATTAATTATATTTTAGTCATTTTTTGTGTTCTAAAATGCTTGCCAGCTCACGGAAGGATGTGTTGCCGGCACACGTGCGGATTCAATGAAGGCAGGCGGGGCAGTCTTAAGCTGGTTGCACGTAGCGAGGAGGCGTGCTCAGCCGGGCCTGCAGCGAGTGCGGCGCTCTTGGCCGGCGCGCCGGTTCAATGCCTGCGCTATGAGAGGTCGCGTCCGTGTCAGAGCAATCACTCCCTCCAGTCCTTTTTTGTTTGGGTATAACAAAATCTCGTTTTCCATTCACATTTTAGTGGTAGGAGTTGTGTGTGTGTGTCTGTGAGAGAGAGAGAGAGGAGACGGTAGTCGGGGTTGTCTGATCGGTAAACAAATGAATAATGTCAGTCTGGGATGGAGACGAAAAGGAGACCGCAACAAATGTTGTGCCTACAGGAGAGATAGATAGAGTAATTTTAGTGGTATGAGTCATATGTAGAGACATATAGGGTGTGTGAGAGAATCCCATAGAGAGAAAGACAAAGTGAAAGATGAGTGGACACTGTGTGTTTGGCGGTGAAAAAGAAAGCTTAGGTACCGAGTGATACCAGAGAACAGTAGAGACGTGACAGATAATGAAAACCGTGTAATTTATAATGATAGGGAGAGTGTGACACTTCTCAAGGGACACGTCGAGGGACCATGTTTGCGAGGATAGGAGCAACATGAAGTGACCGTGCGGGTGAGCTGGAGAAAAGGGAGTGATAGCTACCTGAAGGAGCATGCATGCGAGAGAGACGGGCGTGAAAGGAGTGAACAAAAAAGGGATTCAAATATTTGAATTCGAGATGATGATACATGTAATCCATACTCGAACCAAAATTGATCTATCAAACATGCATACTCATATGAATTCATGCACATCTATGTTATTTAATATGTAGATATTACTGATCCATACATTTTAGTAGAACATAATTTGGTTAAAAAATCGAATTCAACCTTAAGATTTCGATATCGTTGTATTTGTAAATCATATTATACATATAAAGGAGTAGAATTCTTTGTTGTTCTTTTGAAAGTATATATAAAAAATGATGTATATAGAATGTAATTCCAATTGAAAATGGATCCCGCCCGGAAAAAATACAAACGGGATTCGAATTGAGTTGGCATGGTAAACGTGCACTCTACAAAATTTGAACGAAGCGGGGAAAGTCGCAGTAATCGCCCGAAACTAAAATCTGCGAGATGGAAATCACTACTGCCTATCCCTGCCACGGAAAGCCTATATGCTGGATTTCTATAGGTTTCGATAGGGGTAGGTTTGTAATTTCACCCAAACGTGACGGAACCGCCTCTCACCCGGATTCATACACGGTGGGCGCCAAAACACAATGTGTCCTTGGCCGAAATCGACTCCCTCCCCGATTCATATTCATACACGATGGGCGCCAAAAACAAACTCTCGTCGGCAAATATTCGGTGTATGCGAGATTACCGTCCTATCCCCAACTGACAAGTGTTGCTGTGATGTAGTACAAATTTGAAACGGGGGCTAAGTTTGTAAATTTCCTCGCATTTGAGACAAGCGCGCCATGAATACATGGTTCCCCCCTTCCTCTCTACCTCCCTTTTCCCCATTCATACTCTGTGGGCGCAAAAACACCCTCTCCGCCCCACCCTCCTCCGTCCGCCGCCGTCCGCCACCCCATCCAACGCCGTCCTCCTCCACCATGCCGGAGCTGATACCCCGACGCCGCCGTCCATTACAACAGATCGACCTCTCTCATCCACGGCTTCGGACCGAGATCCTTGCATCCCGTCCTCTCGCTTCATCCCCGCCGTCGTCCACCTTGTCGGTGCCGCTCCTACGACCGTCTCGTCCACCGCGCCCCGCCGCCACCGTCTACCCTCCTAGATCTGCTTCCATGCCGCCGACAGCCATCGCTACCGCAGCATCGTCAAATTCTTGGTAGATGCGTACACGGCGCCGCACCAGAGGCAGTACTCTTTCATATCTGCTCAACTTATTTATCGCAGCAAGAAAATAGATCACCACTGCTTTACTCTGATTTCTTGTCTTGGTTGCAAAGTTGCCTTTGTCCGGTTGCACCTTCAGATCCGCCGTGGCACGCTCAACACCATACTCGCAATGCTTATGGTTTTCCCCTTTTATATTCCACACTAGTTAAATCATAGTAGACTAAATTTCAAAATTGGGTCAGTCGATTTTTCAAAGCTCGCCGGAGTTCACCGGTGCGATCGAAGGGGCTCGGGTGGTTGTGGGGCCTCACCGAACGAAGAAAACTCGACGCGGGTGGGGGTTGGGGTGGGGGTGGGGGTGGCGGAGGAACACAGGCGGTGGGGGCCGGTGGTCCGGCCGGC
Organism: Triticum aestivum; assembly: GCF_018294505.1. Taxonomy (NCBI): domain Eukaryota; kingdom Viridiplantae; phylum Streptophyta; class Magnoliopsida; order Poales; family Poaceae; genus Triticum; species Triticum aestivum. The sequence continues at coordinate 257,745,397 of NC_057800.1, forward strand.
GGCCTGTGTGGTGTTCTATATGGGAAGAATCAGAGACGAGGAAGAAGAAGGGTTAGGAGACGTAGGATCTTCATCCAACCGCCTGAAATGGTCAAGAGACAGCTAGGAGTTGCATTCTTAATGCGCTCTGGTTCATCATGTGTGGGCACTGCGCAACCAACATTTTATTATCCAAAATCTGCTTGCTCTTCTTTACCATGTTCCTCTTCCGTTCTTCTTTAATATGTACTCTCTCCGTTCCTAAATACAAGTCTTTGTATAGATTCCACCATGGACTACATATGGAGCAAAATGAGTGAATCTGCACTCTAAAATGTACATGGATACATATGTATGTGATCAATAGTGGAAATCTCTACCAAGACTTATATTTTGGAACGGAGGGAGTATGATAGTAGTATAGTATGTTCCTTGTACTAAAGATGAGCAGGGACATTTGTAGTGTAGAGGTCTATACGGTCGGTTGTGATGGACACTTTGAGCCTCTTTGATTCGTAGGATCTTGTAAACATAGGAATAGGATTTGTAGTGGCCTGCCCACTTGAATCCTATAAGAATAGCAAGGAAATGCGGGGAGTTGTGTCGCCTTTGAGAGTTACATTGATATTGGCAGTACCGCACCTTCACTTGAAGAGAGCTGGTATCCGAAGCCTTTCTAGCCATACCGGCAATACTAGCACATATATTCCAGCAAGTTCCACTTTGCTGATTTTACTCTGATGCTTAAGGTTTTCCCGTTATATCTACACTATGATCTGTGTAGCTGCTTTGTGTTGCACTAGCAGCAGTCCACTCTTGAAGCTAAACACTGCAATGACTTACAAAATTGGCACCAAGGCATTGAGTGCCATTCTGGATGCAATGAAACTCATACGCTCCCCACCTGTTGATTCTTGTTCAGAATACGATCCTAATGACTATTCTAACCTCGAGGAGTCAAAGGCAGATGGCTTGTCAGGTTCACCCATCAAGGTGCTTGTTCTAATTTGGCAATGTTTTATTGATTGCGGGTATCTTGCATATGTTGTCTTGCATTTCTTCTACTTTGTTGCACCGCCATCTGCTTAGTTTACTCATCATATATGTCGAGATGCCATGCCCATCCATTATCAATACATATTCCATCTGTCATCATACCATGTTTTTCCACTCAAATGATGTTCTTGTGCATCAAACATCAAAAAGGAAGAGGGTGATTGTCGAACCTGAAGGAGCACCTGCAAAGTCCTTGAAAAACGTGGTGGTGCCGGAGAAATCAGACAGCACCCCACTTATATTGGCTGTACAACCAGTGACACAAAATGTAGGACCGACTCCAACAGACTGTACCCATACTTCACTGGCCACACCACTAGCCCCACCACACAGGACCTGCAGTCCAGCAAAAGGTAAACCGATTTCATTTGCCATAGCACCAGCTGTACCACAGAAAAATCCCACTCCAGCAAAAAGTACAGCAAGTCCACCGGCCGAAGACCTATCCCAACTACAGAGACGGCCAATTCCTGCAGATTGGAACCCCATTCCATTTATTCCCAGTTTAAAAGACAATGCTTTCAATGTTGTTAGGGACTACGTGCATATATTCCCATCATGGGAAGATTATTGTGAAGACAAACACCATTTTCACATCTTCTTGTCCAACTTACGTGTAAGTGCTATTATTCATGGCTATTATTTTCCTATTTTCTGCTGATTGAACACATCAATGATTTACATTACATTGTTGTAACTAGGAGAGGGTCAATCTGGATAGTCATGACGAGCAAAGCTTGCTTGTGCTTTTCAAGGAAGCATTGCAGCAGTATCGGTGTTACCTGAGGAAATCACACTTTGATGGCAAGTCTATAAACGAATTTCCGGTGAAGTCTCCTATGCTAAATTTAGAAGACATTGAATGGAAAAACCTTGTTATGCACTGGTCTCTTTCCCAGGATGAGGTACTGTCTATGAAATCACATGACAATTTGAACTTCTACTTTTCCGCATGTGCCTTACGGATCTTTTTTGCAGGAAATCTGCTCGAAGAAGAATTCCGGTTTGACAAGAACGACAGGATATCGCAAATATGCTGCCTGCTGCTTTGCTCTTGTTAGTACCTGTTGTCCTGTATCACTGTACTTGCATACATACCTGGTTCATTATGTGACAGCAGTATGCATGATAGCTTGCTTATCAATTGTTCGCTCCAAATTATCTTATCTGTATGAATGGTTACATTAGTGTAGAATATATCCAATGCCAATGTTTTTTTAGCTCTCCATTGTTCTTGTAAGTACATGATGTCCTTTATCAGTGTACTTATAATGACAGGTAGTTGTTCATGTACCATCACTCTGCAGCTTATTTTCCTTTGCCCTCCATTTTCTACACATCAGATCTATATTTACTCTTACCATAAGGTTGGTACTGAAGAAGTTTAGCTGTGCATTGCTCTTGGCTGTACCTTTTGCCTGTATCGCTGCACTTACATTTATAGCTACTTGGTTATGTAGCATCACTCTTCATCTTATCTTAAATATTCTCTATTTTTTGTATATTATCACATCTATATTTACTCTTAACAAAATGTAGAATAAAGGAAATGCTTTTGAAGAAGATTCTGTGGTAAACTTCTTGAATTCCCCCCCCCCCATCAGCATGGACAAGGCCTTTATAGAGCCTGTCTTCACCAATAATGTAAGTTTGTCCATCTCAAGCCTTCAAACTTTGTTGTATATATTTGGTTAGGCATGACTGCAACAGCTGTTTATTTTTGGTGTTTGCATCAAATTGCTTGTTTAAAGTTTATTATATGTAGTTCATAAACAAAAGTTCGTCCTTTCTCAATTTAAGTTTTCAGTTGTACAACCAAGTTCCTTCTTCATACCATGTAAATTAAACTATACAGAGCAAGTGATCTTCTTTTGCACTGCATGTATGCTTCTGTTCTTCATCTATAATCCAGTGGTGTGGTGAACCTACCCACTACAGCACAATGTCATATTCTGCAATGTCTTAGCTATGAAAAATGTCATATCATTCTACTATTATTTAAACCGTCTCTTTATTTGCCAATCTGAAATGGTATAAATTGACAGCACACTAACCATTGATACTTATGAGTTCTTGATCTGTAATCCGGTGGTGTCGTGAAGCTGTCAACTCCTTCACAATGTCATTTCCTGCCATGTCTCGACCTGAACAATACCATATTGTGTTAATGCAAATTTAAACTGTGTCACTTTATTCATCAGTAAGAAATGTGATGAATTGTCAACACTGATACTTTTATGTGCAAAACCTGTCATCTGTCTGCTTGTTTATCTTTCACAGTGAGGAATATATAAGTGTTGAACAAGCGCAGTCTCATCATCTTGCTCAGCTGCTTGCGCTGCAGCTCCCCAGCAGGGCTAACCTTTCTTGAACTCTATTGAAGTGTTGTCGGTTTTGTATATTATTTTGTCGGCGTGTTTATTTGCACTGGTGGCGATCTTTGATGCCTAGTGTATGTAATTTGTTGTTTGCTTGTGCTTTATTATCATAGTGGCGAACTTTGATGCCCAGTGGATGTAATATGCCGTAATTTCTTTATTGTATAGTATAGGGTTTTTTCTTATTCACGATGCTGTAGTTATTTTACTGTATATATATCCTGTCTTCGCAGTAAACCGGCCAAACCGTAAAATTACGGTACATAATCGGGCCATCATGCAATCACGATGTAGGTTGGGCCTGAAACGTGCCGATCAGATCACGGGCCGGCAGCATCCCAAAATGAACCCTGGCCCATGATTGTGTGAATCAAATCACGGGCTTTTAACAGGCCGAAAAATTGTCTCGGTCCTTGTTTGGCCCAATCAGATATCGGCTGCGAGCAGGCCGGACGCAAACCGGGCCGTAGTTAGGCCCAACTATATGACGGGCTTTTAACAGGCTGAAATTAATATAGGGCCGAAATGTTAAATGGACCCTTAACAGGCCAAAACTAATATCAGGCCGAATTACTAAGTGGGCCCAAAAGCATAGTGTCCACTTGACGGGCCGAATCTGATATGGGCCATAATTAGGCCCAAAACCTCTTAAAGGGTCGGACCTGATCTGGGCCGTAATTTGGCCCAGAATGTGGTAGGCTTTTAATGGGCCGGATCTCATATGGGCCACTATTAGGCCCGGAGCGTGGCAGGCCATTAATAGACCATATCAAATATGGGCCGGCATTTGGCCCAAAACATGGCAGCCAGTTAACGGGCCGGCCTACTAGGGTCCTCAAAACCTTGTGGACCTACAGCTGGGCCGACCCATTAATGTCGGCGAAATCTCGTGGGCCTTTAGCTGGGCCGTCCCATTATGATCCGCAAGAATTTTGTGGGCCTTTACCTGGGCCGGCCCATTATGGCACACAAAAATCTTCTGGGCCTTTACCTGGGCCGGCCCATTATGGCCCGCGAAATCTTGTGGGCCTTTAGCTGGGCCAGCCCATTATGGTCCGCAAAATCTCGTGGGCCTTTAGCTGGGCCGGCCCATTATGGTCCGCAAAATCTTGTGGGCCTTTAGTTGGGCCGGCCCATTTAAACTTGTTGGGTCGTGCCATGTGTCGACGTATCATAGGCGCCTTCTGTCCAGTGAGTGGATGACATATGTCCCGAAGATGAGCCGACACGTGTTTCCTCTAGCCAATGATGATTTTACACGTGGAAAATCCCCATTGGTCGGGGTTGTTAACAGGTTATCGGATCCAAAACCCGACCCGATAGCTTAATGGCGTTCTGTTACGATGGATGCCACGTGTCGGTCACCCTTGACGAAAGCACTTATGTGACGCGCGATTTATCGTCATGGAACTGGACACTTCCGTGATGATAATTTTGGTAATGTCATGGAACACTTCTACGACAACACAGGTATGACTATCTTGATTCTGTCACAAATTTGTCATGGATGTACATGCATGACAAAAAAAGCGACCTACTGTGACAAACACGTATCATCACAGAAGTGTTTTTTTTGTAGTGCATGCATCTGAAATGGACTGTACGTGGAGAGGCTGACAGCTGGGTCCACAGCCGCACGCAAGGAAATACCTCCTTATTACGCGCAAAATAATGATTTCCTCCACCTGACATCTGGGACCCACCGAAACGGCCTCCGTATTTCGCGAAAAAAACATTACCGCCACTGACAACTCAGACCCACCAGCTATATCTTCGCACGCAAGGAAGTGCCTCCTTATTACGCACAAAAAAATGAATACTCCCCCTGCTAGCTGGGACCCAGTATAGTGGGCCTACTAAGTTGATGGGGACGAAGGGCTTTGTCAACTTAGTCAATATGCATGATTCTAGCTCGACTGACCGTACGATGTCCATCCAATGGCAGTAGTGCTTCTTCAACCTATGTCTTCTTGCTCCAGCTGCTCAAAGCAGCGCCAGTCGTGCCGCCTGCTCCTGCCTCCCCTGGCCGGCTATGCTGCCACGGAGGCCTCACCGCCCCCATACTACTCCCACCGCTGGCCAGGCCATCCCTCCACTCCACTCACCCACACCCCCTGTTATTCTGCGGTGACGGCAACGCAGCCGAACCAGTGAACCCTCGTACTCCTCTCCGCGTGGGCATCCACTGCCGCGTCTTCCCCGGCTCCGCGTCGTCCCCTTCCTAGGCCTCGCCATCGTCCACCGTCGTGGTGTTGTCGGCGCGGCATGGTCAATGTGGTCAACGACCGAATTCCATCGGAAGAATACTGTACATGGAGAGGCTCACAGCTGGGTCCACGGAAGCCACGAGGAAGTGCCTCCTTATTACGCGGAAAATAATTATTCCTCCACCTGACAGCAGGGACCCACCGGACGCCCACCAGTATATCGCGAAAAAACATTTACCCCTGACTGCTTGGACCAACTCGACGGGCCACCGTATTTCGTGAAAAAGACGTTCCCCCTGCTGTCAGCTCGGACCCACTGGAAGTGCCTCCTTATTACGCACAAAAAAATGAATACCCCCCTGCTAGCTGGGACCCACCTTGGTGGGAGGCTGACTTGTGGGCCTACTAAGTTGACGGGGACAGAGGGCTTTGTCAACTTAGTCAATAGGCACGATTCTAGCTCCAGTGACCGTACGATGTCCATCCAACGGCCGTAGTGCTTCTTCAACCTTTGGTCTTCTAGCTCCAGCCGCCCAAACCAGCGCCGGTCGTACTCGTGCTCATGCCTCCCGTGGCCGGCTGCGATGCGGCGGAGGCCTCACCGCCCCCTACTACTCCCACCGCTAGCCAGGCCATCCCTCTACTCACCCACACCCCCTGTTATTCTGCGGCGACGGCAGCCTCACACTACAGCGAACCAGTGAACCCTCATACTCCTCTACGCGTGGGCATCCACTGCCGCGTCTTCCCCGGCTCCACGTATTCCCCTTCCTAGGCCTCGCCGTCATCCACCGCCCTGGTGCTCTCGGCGCGGCGTGGTCAACATGGTCAAGGAACGGCTTCCATCGGACGTGGACTGTACGTGGAGAGGCTGACAGCTGGGTCCACGGCCGCAGCAAGGAAGTGCCTCCTTATTACGTGCAAAATAATTATTCCTCCACCTAACAGCGGGGATCCATCGGACGGGCCATCGTATTTCGCAAAAAAATGTTTGCCCCTGACTGCTGAGACCCACCAGCTACATCTTCGCACGCAAGGAAGTGTGTGACAGTCGGGACCCACCTGGTTGAAGCGTACGTAGTGTTGTCATTCTGGTCGCGAATGTGTACGTACATACTGGTTGATGTAGAGGCGCGCACGTGTCGTAGTAGAGGCGCGCATGTAGCATATACACGTACGTACAACGGCCAGGGTGCAAGAAAGAAAATACGTCCATGTATGTGTACATACGGGTGGGGTCTCGAACGCCTACTCACGCATACGTACGGCCAGGGCTCGTGTACATGGCTGGGTCGGAACGGAGAAACAGCGTCGTCGTCTTGTTCATGGGGAGGCAACGGAATGCATCGTGTTCATGGGGAGGCAACGGAGTGCATCGTGTTCATGGGGAGGCAATGGAACGCGTGGGAGCCAACCGGCTGGGTCGGAACGGAATGCGTGGTCGTGTTCATCGGGAAGGCTTGGACAGAACAGGCGATGGAAACGAGGCCTGGTGTACCGCAAAACGGAGGAAACGGCCTTGTGTTCGACCGGCCACATTCGAAACGGGATCCTGTTCATCGGGAGGGGTATGGTGTACCGCAAAACGGAGGAAACGGACCTCCTACAGTCGAAACGGGGGTCCTGTTGATCGGGAGGGGTGTGGCGTACCGCAAAACGGACGAAACGGACTTGTGTTGGAGCGCTACGGTCGAAACGGGGGTCCTGTTCATCGGGAGGGGTGTGGTGTACCGCAAAACGGGACTCCACGGGATACTGTTCATCTCCACTGTCGACCCCCTCCAGCCTCCACGAGCTACTGTTCATCCACCGTCGACCTCCTCCAGCCTCCACATGTGACTGTTCATCCACGGGCTCCTGTTCATCCAGCCTCCACCGCGCGCTACTCCACCGGCTACTGTTCAATCAGCCCTCTCCACGGGCTCCTGTTCAACCACCCCTCCACGGGCTACTGTTCGTCCTGCCCTCCACCATCTACTGTTCATCCTGGCCTCCACGGGGTGGTCCTGTTCATCCATCCCTCCAAGGGGTCCTCTTCATCCAGCCCCAACCGGCTCGATCAATCGAGGTCCTGTTCATCCAGAGGCAACACCACGGGGGCATGTTCATCCACCCCCACC